>NC_025700.1:16365612-16397995 GCF_000633955.1 Camelina sativa
TGTTTGTAGATGGATCATTTCTGAGGATGGTGCAGAATATGTTGGATCCAGTGCAACAAGTCGTTGCTGATGGATGTCATCTCATAAGACCCACAGGAGAATCACTATTAAAAGCTGAGTTCCCTGGTGGTGTAGATATCAACAAGGTTTCTCTTACTAGCTTCTACCACTTGAGCCCTCATATCTACGGAGTCGCGTATAATTAATTATCATTAATTTGCCGACTCTTCTAGAGTCCTCTGTTTCAAGACTCTGGTGAAGAATAATAAAAAAAAAAGTAAGTTCTTTTTATGTTTTGAATAATGAAACAATTTGACTAAGTTCAAATTGAAATTAGTAAGTCTCCCTTATATTGTAAGAGATAGAAAACGTGTAGTTTTCTATTTTGTTTCTGTTCTTTTGTATGTAATGTGTCCAGTTCTCTATGTAAAGAGACCTTATGCTTTGAGTTTAATACAAGTGAGTGAGATTTTTAGATCTTCTCTTGTTCTTAACAAACTCTGTTTCAAGACTCTGTTTTTCTAAACTATCAAATTTGTGGATTGATTCTTATTACTTAATAATGCTAATTATTAGAGAAAAAAAACGCTACTAATAAAAACCTTGAGAAGGACGTTACATAAAAAGATTTGATTTGTGGACAGAATCTGTAACCCTATCTTCATAATACTTCACCCCTATGAGTAATATTTGAGTTTGTTACAGTTGAGAATGGCGATCTTGCACTTCTCATATTCTTCACCGATCTTCTCGACGATCATACATTCACCTCGAAGAAAGATTAGGGCTTTACGAGATTCCGGCAAAACCCATAAGAATCTCATTACGACAGATCCTGTTTCATCTTTCAGATTATGTCCCTGTGGAAGAAGGCATTTCCTTGGAGCTATGCCATTTCTTCCCATCTCTTCTGGATCCTCTGCTTCTACCTCAACGGTTCAAGATTCTTTCTTTTCTTCATGATTTGAAATTGGATTCACGGTTTATTTCATTGGAATGTCGCATGAGTTTCTTGATTTCTTGATGTAGAAATCAAGAAATCTCCAAACCTGATGTAAAAACTCTTTATAATCAGGAGGATTTGAGAAGACTGCGTTCACCAAAGCCAGATTGGTATGAGGAGCTCTTTGCTTGGTTTATGAATACAGGAATGGAATCATACGAGAAAGAGGTTGGTTTCTTCATTAGTTTAGGATTCTCTTTCTTTTGATCTCTTTACATTCCTTTTGTCATATTATTGTGTTCTGCTTTTTGTCAGATTTCAGATTACAAGATTAAACTCTTTGATAATTTGGTTGGGAAAGCAGAAAAAGTTTTGGAGATTGGTATTGGAACAGGTCCAAATTTCAAGTACTACACAGCTATTCCAAACGTTTCTGTTATTGGTGTTGATCCAAACGCTAAGATGGAGAGTTATTCGCAAATCAGCTGCAGAAGCGGGTCTCAAATCAGAAGACTTTACATTCATTCACGCGGTAATCTTTGTGGTATTGATCAAATATATATAGAATCATTGCACCCTCTTGTTGCATCCCCTGATGCTACATTATCATGTTATATTTAGTTTAGCTTGGGGAGTCTATACCGTTAGAAGATGCATCGGTTGATGCAGTCGTGGGGACTCTCGTGCTTTGTTCTGTCTCAGATGTCACTAGGACGCTCAACGGTAATTGTTTTACTTCAAATCCAATATCTTAAGAGAAGAAAACAAAACTTAGAAACGGTTTGAATTCTCCTGTTTATTAACAGAGATAAAACGGATACTAAGACCCGGTGGGATGTATCTTTTCATTGAACATGTTACAGCTGAAGGTACCTATTTCAACTAGAAACTTCCATCTGAGTACATAGTAGAGAAATGATACAACTTATAAATCTTGTGTTTGGCTTTTCTTGTTGCTGAGCAGATGGTACATTTCTAAGGTTGGTGCAGAATGTGTTGGACCCATTGCAACAAGTTGTTGCCGATGGATGTCACTTGACAAGGCACACTGGAGAATCCATTTTAAAAGCCCGGTTCAATGGCGGTGCAGATGTTAAAAAGGCATCCATTTCTAGCGTTGCTTACATAAGCTCTCATGTCTATGGTATTGCTTACAGTTAATGATGATGGTGATTGTATATTTCAATGATATAAATAAATGTTAATGATGCCTCTGTTAATAAATTTAATCTCTGTTAATAAACCGGAGATTTGAATTGTTCATGTTGTAATAACATTACTTGGTGTCCTTATAGAATAAAACAACAACGAGTTAGATTTGAATCCCAACTAGAACAGCGAGTGCCTCGAAGATTTGTTTATGTTATAATTTAGAACATTCAAGATGACTGAAGCATTTAAACTAGATATTGTTGTTTTATTCTATAAGGACACCAATCTATATAGTATGATGAGTATATTATTGAGATTGGTGTCCTTATAGAATAAAACAACAATATCTAGTTCAAATGCTTCAGTCATCTTTGAATGTTCTAAATTATAACATAAACAAATCTTCGAGGTGTGGTTTCACACCTACCGAGATGAGTTAAATTATTCCCTAGAAAGCTGAATACAGTGTAAAGACTAGATCTGATCTTGTATGCAACATTGTGGTCATTATGATGATGATGATGATGACTCAAGATCTTTCATCGCCTTCCTCACTGGTATCATCGCTCACATACTCACCTCGCAGAGTGATTAGAGCTTCACGAGATCATCTTCGTGCTGAAACTTTAAAGAGTCATCACCAGCTTCCATCAGGCTCCTCCTCCTCAAACAGCTTATGTTCATGTGGAAGAAAACATTTTCTTAAAGCAGCTAGCCCGACATGCCTTTTCTTCCCATATGTTCTCCTAATGCTTCACGTTCCAAGGTGATTTTTATTTCTATAGATCTTTCTCCTAGATGCATTTTGTGTATAGGCTTATAACTCTTTACTTGTGTGACACGATTTTGTTTTCTCCTAGATGCATTTTGTGTATAGGCTTATAAATCTTTACTTGTGTGACACGATTTTACTAGTAAAGATTGTGTTTCTTTGGCACAAATATTGTGAATGATAAAGTACTATTATATACTTGACATGTGGAGGAAATGTAATTGACCAAGATTCATCTGCATCAGGACGATTCAGAAATATTTCATCCTCAGAGACCAGATTGGTATAAAGAGTTTTTTGCTTGGTTCTTGAGCACAGGAATGCGATCTTATGAAGCAGAGGTCAGTCTTTGTGACTTGAATGCATCATTCTTTGATCCATTTCTTGAGACCTCAGTGTTTTTTTTTTAAATTATACCTTCTCATAACCGGGGTTTTATGTTTGTGACTTTGTGTTATTGGTAAGATCACTAATTACAAGAGGAAACTATTCGATAATTTGGCCGGTAAAGCAGAAACAATACTGGAGATTGGTGTTGGTACAGGTCCTAATCTGAAGTACTATGCGGGTAATGAAAACTTATGTGTTTTTGGTATGGACCCGAATCACAAAATGGTAAATTACGCTTGTGAATCTGCAAGAGAAGCTGGGATGAAACCTGAAAACTTTAGATTCATGCAAGGAGTAAGTGTTATACGGATCTGTTTAGGTGTGAGAGCTATCCTTTTATAATCTTTTGATAACTTCTCTGTTGTTAATCTTGCCTGTCTATAGGTTGGAGAAGCTATACCATTAGATGATGCCTCTGTGGATGCAGTGGTTGCCACACTTGTTTTATGCTCTGTCTCAGATGTCACTCAAACACTCAATGGTAAGTCTTTCTACTTGTATCATAACTAGAACCTATTACCTATATATGCTGAAACATAGATTCCATGGAGTATTTATTTTATTTTATTCAGAGATCAAGCGAGTGCTGAAGCCGGGAGGTATCTTTCTATTCATCGAGCATGTGGCAGCTGAAGGTATTTCAAATAATTATGACATCAAACCTTCTGAAATCAAGCTGTAGACACAAAACTATGAAAATGCAAAGTTTTTTTTTTTTTTTGGGGTGTAGATGGATCTTTTTTTAGGCATGTTCAGAATGTTTTGGATCCAGTACAGCAAATAGTTGCAGATGGATGCCATCTGACAAGAAAAACTGACTTACTCATTTCGGCTGCCGGTTTTGGTGGTGGTGCAGAGATCAACAATACGGAAATCTATAGCTTCCCTTGGATTATAAGACCTCATGTCTATGGAGTAGCGTACAAGTAAGGCTCATGCCTAGTCAAATTCTGACTTCAATTTCCTTTTTTATGCAAATTGATTCCCTATATTTGAAACATTTTGCCATTCCTGTTGTGTAAGATAAATGTGGCCTACGAAAACATTTTTGCCAACTGGTTATAGCTTTGTTGGGTTTATGTGTGAACTAAACCTGTCCTAGTTTGGGCTTAAGACTTGTGAGATGAATTAAAAGCCCATGCTTGGTCATGGACTCGTGTGTAAAATTTGAGAGATGGACATGCATCATGTTTGGTTTAGAAGTTCTTTTATGATTAGTGCTTAATATTCTCTCCACAGTCTCCACTCTAACATGTCATGCATGTAAACACTTGACCCCTCTTTCTAACAGAAATGTGTATAATTAGAGACTACACAACAATTTTTTCTTTTGCAAAATTGTCAGTTAATGTCAGATACGGGAAAAAAATCGTCTCTGTGGGGTGTACTGCTGTTGCATGTTCCCAAAGTTGCACATGAGAGGTTCACGTCATTGTCATATCGACGTTCCTTACTAGGCACCGTTTATTTTCACGTACCCGGTACCCAGCGCTCTAATATTTTTCTATTTTAAATTCTTTTAAAGTTTTCTAAAGGTTTTAACAATGTAACAATGTTTATATATATTTCTATTCTGTATATGTAAGTTTGTAAATTCAGTTTTGGTTTCTATGTCCACCCCTACTTTATCACATCATTTTTGCTTTTATCCTTGCATATTTTAAAAGAATATGGAAGGTCTATATATGTCGTCGTTAGGAATAGACAAATACATACCTATCTCTATTCATACAAAAAGTCGTTTTCCTAAACCAACTTACACATATCTTTTCTTTTTCTCATTATATTAGTTAAAATCCCTACCAGAATAACTGATAGTCGTCGAGACTCTTAACAACATATTGAAAGATATATTTCTTATTTTACAAATATTTTGTTGACAATTTTAAAGGAAATCGCTTAAACAAAAAATGAATAATGACCAAATTTGGTTTTATTTATACATGAAATTAATACCACCGTTGAGCAACACAAAAATTAATTCAAGCAAAATACAATTTTTGCAAACATTTTTCGTTGTGTTTATTAAAAAACATTTTGGTATATTTAAGAAAGGGGAATTGGCATAAATGACACAATTTTTTTTTATAATTCATGGAGTAACCATTCTAACCATAAGTACTTAATATTTTCTATATTTTATATATTATTTACTTTCTTACCTTTGTTGCACCAGCCATCGTCCACCACTCCAACCACCGCTCCGGTCAGCCACTGCCCACCATTCCGACCACCGCTTTGGCCAGCCACTTCCCACTACTCCGGCCAGCCACCGCCGGCCAACCACCGTTGTCCAACTACCGCCGGCCAACCACATCCGGTCAGCCACCGCCGGTCAACGACCACTGGCCAACCACTACCAGCCAACCACTTCCGGCTAACCACCGCTGGCCAGCCACCGCCGGTCAATCACCTCCGGCCATCATTGTCGGCCATCGCTGCCGGCCACCACCGTCAGCCACCAACCACCACTGTTCTTCACTTCCATTGGTAATTTTCCACTGCCTTTATCCTAATCTTCTAATTTTTTAAATAGAGTATTATTTACTACTATAGTTTTTTTGTTTTGGTTATTGGGCTAATTCACCCTTTAAGAAAACTGTTTTCTTTTCTTTTTTTTTGTAGTAAAGGAATAGATAATGGTTTAACAAGTGACGATTTGATGAGAATGACTAATTTTTGTGGCTTTATGAGTAAAATATACGTATTATTTTGTGTGGTTCCTTCTGTTCATTCAAGTGTTCCACGATATGTAGGGACCAATTTTACTTCTTTTCACGTGACATGTTTGGGCTGATGTGCACAAGAAAAAAAGAGTAACACGATGAATATATATGCGATAAATCGGATTTTAAGAAAGTAATATTAAAGACTTGGAATATATATATGAGATAAATCGGATTTTAAGAAAGTAATATTAAAGACTTATTCGTTAATACATCTGTATGAAAATAGGGGCTTAGGTTTGTAGGCTGACCATATGTCTCAGTGGAAAACGATTAATATTTATAACGGTATCTTATCCAAGATTTTATAAAGAATCATAATCATTGACCTTTTTATCAAACAAAGAAATAAATTGATGGGAAAGCTTTTATTTAATTGGTCCCTGCGCTAGATATAGCCATGTTCGTAGGGTCATGCATTCTCGATCGACTTGATTCAATTTTAGGAGGTGAGGATTTTTTACATACAAAGAACAAAGATTTCCTCAGATATTGTTGCACAAGAGGAAAGATATATGTTTTTCTTTTTTTTCCTAGATATATGTTGGTGTTTACTTTTTAGAATTCTTGGATGTTTAATAGTTACAGAAAAATGGAGGTTCAAGAAATACATTTTGTAAAAGAAAATATACTAGTTTATAAGAATTTCTTGACTGTATATTGATACGTAGAGTATGTGATGTGAAATCTTGCGAAATTTGAACTATGTCGATATATATATTCTTGATAAAGAGAAATCAAAAGGTATGTTAATTATTATGGTTTAGGCATTAAGCACATATGTGTGGCGTCGCTATTGGAGGCGCAACTTGGTTTTAACTTAGGCATGTGCCAAACATAAGGCCAACATTTCAAGACCCCTTTTGAAAAGGAACGTTATCAAAAAAAGTTATAAAACCACTCAGAAACATGTGTTAAACGATATCAAACCTAAAAGTCCTTAGTCTAAATTTGTCTAATTGCCGTCAAGAAGGAAAAAAAAAAATTGTATAATTAAAACAAAATCCTTAAAATGGAGAACCAACTTGTATCTAACAGAAGTACATTGTTTTAGTTATGATAAGAAGAATAATATATCCATTTCCATTGTGTGTATTCGGTTTTACATTCCAAATTTTGGGGTTTTAGGGGGTGTATTCAAACCATGATTTTGGAGAATTTGATGGGATTTAGGAAATTTAGAATTTTGATAGATTTTAGGGAAGTTCATATGATTTTCTGTAAAATTCTTTCAAATCCCACCTAAAACCATGAGATTTGAATTTCTGTATTTTTAACTAAATAAATCCTCCAGAATCCTAAAAATTATTAAAATCCTAATCCACAAAACTGTTTTGAATAACAGTGGATTTTAAAGTAGATTTTTAAATCATCAGTTCAATAACAATGGATTTTAAAGTAGATTTTTCAATATCAGTTCAATAACATTGGTTTTAAATAGATTTTTTTTAAAATTCATGATTGAATAACCTAGAATTTGTAAATTTCACACAAATCACTTAAAATGTCAAGTTGAATACACCCCCATTATTTGGTTTTGTGAAAAGTATGTATTAATTAAAATCAGGTTCGGGTTTCTATCATTTTGGTTTGGTTTGGAGTACTAAAGAGTTACCGAATTGAAACTAGAATTTTAGTTCTGCTCGGTTCTATGTCGTTAGGTTAATACTGATTTAATTCAGTTGGGGTGTGATATAAGATTAGAATCACTCCAACTTAAGATCACACAAGGATCCAGAGATTCCAAGCTTATCTTGCGGAAGGTGGAATTCACGAGCTGGCTCTGAAGCACTCTCTCGTGAATCAAGGGGTGCTACGATGGATAGATGGGTGATTGACTCACTCAATCAGTGGGATAATCAACTCGCTCGATCAATGAACGAATGAAGGATGTTGAATCATTCAACAAACTTAATCCGCAGGATTCTGAACCACTTAGTGAATCACTCACAAAAAACTAAAGAACAAAGCAATACAAAGACTCAAACTTTGTAAAGAAGAAAACGTTTCTATTACTTTAAAATGATCAAGGGTGATTTACAATGAACAAACTAAAGAGCATATATAGGCTCAACTACACGTTCTAGTGTTCTAAAACAAGAAAGGAATCGCAACAATTTATGAAAATATGATCATTGAACCATTAAGTGTAGAATCAGTCCAAATAAGGCAAGAAGATGTGCCTTTTATCTCGTTAACTTGGGGAGGAAGTGTTGACGTCTTGGAAGCTTCTTAGGCACTTGTAGAAACTCGAATATGCACAAAAATAAAATAGGAAGTAGTCGTTGTGCATTGATGACAATCGAGTCCGAAATAGGCAAGTAATAATAGAATTGAATCCGCCTGATCCAATGGCTATTATTGCGTGTGAATATCCTCCAAATATTCTCTAGTAGTTGTAGAGACTCTTCTGGTTTCCATATGTAGATTTGGGGCACATCCAAGTGAAGGCAAATGGAAGTTTCCATATCTGGCTCCAAGTAAATCAACAGACATGATTCAAAGGGTGGTTTGGACTTGGGTCTTCTCTTGGGTTGTTCTCCATCGGCTGGGGACTTGTGGTGAATCAAATAGGTGTGTGGGCTTCCTCCAGGGCTGGTCCAAGTGTCAAAAGTCCGAAACTCTTCATAGCTTGCAATGATGTCTGATTCATCCGCGAGTAGTTCAACATGTCTGTCAGCGAGTAGTTCAACATGTTTGTTAGCGAGTAGTTCAGCAGGTCTAGCGAGTATTCCAACAAGTACTTTAGCTATGACTTCTTGTGTCATCTTTGAATCAGATGAATGGTAAGTGGTTCCTTGATGACTTGGTGTTGTCTCATTAAAAACCTTTCTAGGTAAACCTAGTGGGAAAAACCCTAGTCAAGGGAAAAAGAGTGCAACAGTCATATCCCAACAATGAGGTGATTTGACATGATGATGCTTGATTCCTCTTGAACCATTGGACTTCTTAGGGTTAATTTGATGATGAATAATTAACCTTTCTCTTTGTGCTTGATCATAACTCCATTTGGGAAAAGATTCTCCAAGATGCTCTTCGTGGACCGGTTTGGTGTGTGGACCGGTTGGTTCGCCATGCTTCCGGTTTGGTTAGTTCTGATGTTCGCATCAGGGTGGCTGGTGAGTTAGATATATTCTGATTAATATATTTTATTTTTCTAGTAAGATAATATTAATCTTTGATGTACTTGATTATTGGGTTTGGTTTGGTTTGGTCGTACTAGATTAAGTTTCGGTACAAAATAACTCTACATTTAAATTTAAAATTTTAAATAGGATAGGATTATTTAGATGTTGACTAATTTAATTTTAGGTTTCTTTCGTGCTTTTTATGGCCATCCCTAGAGTAACGGTCTTGCAGAGAAAAAGATATATTATATGTGTCTTGATCATTGTGTAGTAATATTCAATCCACTTTGATCAATTGATACAGCAGCACTGAAGACTGAAGAAGAGAGGCCATCGCCAACAGTCACCACCACTCATATTTAAAATAAGTTTGACTTGTCAAACAAAACATGTTCGCGACATTTACTTATTTAGAGATTTTGAGATACTCTTTTTCTTTCTTTTCAAATATCTTAGTCAACATACCAACATTATAGAACACTAGAGTCAATTAAGAGATTTATTTCGGAATATGAAATGAAAACGGATCTAATTTTAGCTTTGGGTTGATCGATGTGGTGATTATGTGACTAACACAAGATTATCATAATGTCACTATTAAGTACAAGTATAAAAAGAAAAAGCATTTGACTGGATAACCTTAATATTGGCTACGTTTTTTAAAAAAGTTAAAAGAAATGGAAAAAAAAAAGAGAGGTGAAAAGCTGAATTCAATTACTCAAATTCATTTTCGCTATTTCTTATCACTAATTTTTGTTCACACGTTTTAAGTTTGGGTCACTCTAAAAATTTAGTATTGGTTCAGACTTCAGAGTAGTTTCTCGTAAACCGGGTGGGTTAAAATGACAAACCAAAAACCGACATGTTCACAAAAAGTAACCAGGTGGAGAACACTGACCTCAAACTATTTAGAAAGATAATTATAGGTTAACTAGATTAAGGATTTTACGTAGATGAACTTCAAAATTGTGTACAGAAACGAATTCACTAACAAAGCAATATTTTTTTTTTTTGTTGAAATGTTAAATGTATAAATCAATTTAAAAAGTTGTGTACATGGAGAGGGACCTTACATGGGCTTCTTAAGCATAGAAGATGTCAACTTTATTAAACCTTTGTAGTTGTAGAAAAGCTAGGAGTGGATTTTGTGAATATCATTGATCAAAAAAAAATGTGAGTGGGGAAAAATCGGGTTAGTTGGTTTAAGCAAACGAAAAAACAGATAAAATTTATTAATCACTATGTTTTATAGAAGAAAAAAAATACAATGTAAATGTTTAATATTTTTTCTTGTCCTACAAAACGCCCCCGCAGATTACGGCTAAATTAAAGAGCAACCAAGCACGTGGATTTTGATTACATAACTTGGTATGTTTAACGTCTTTATTAATACAATCGGGGTATTTTGTTTCTTACTTCCTAAACTGCAATATTCAGGATAATGCATCCTTTAATTTTTTTTCTAGTCAATCGTAGGCCATTAACAAAACCTACTTATAGAAAACGACATCCATTTATCTTAATAAACCCATTTTAAAAAGTTATAATTTTTGCATCACAGTGAATAAAATAATAACCAATTTATATTTTTTTTTTGTTTGATAGAAATTTATAGAATTATACAGAAAATTATGGTAACTTAATGGTTATCTCGTGGTTAGTCAAGACTCAAGTCCATACGTTTATTTATATGACGACAACTTTAATAGCTGCAGGATATACCTCATGACTATAATTTATAAAATTGTCTGAATTACTACTATCCTAAATTTCTTGAATATTACAAAAATGGAAGAACATGAGACGATAGTAAAATGTGAAGTAAAATTCACAAACCAAAAATGGCCACTGACGATGGAGGTGGTATTCTACAGGAAGATGTGGACTAATGTTTTAATCTTGTTTGGCCAAAAACGAAATGTAGCAACAAATTAACCTAATTTCCCTTTTCATGGTCATAATATATATGGTAGCATGCTAGCTAGTGAGTGATATAGAATGATGTGAACGTTGGTCCATGACTATATCCGTTTGGCCATTGAAAATACATTTTAACTATGTTTGGGAAGATCGACCAAGTTCAAAGATATCAGAATTTTGCTTTTGCCATAACTATAATATAATGTACCATAATTTTTGAAAATGAAAAAAAAATGTACCGTATAAGATGAAAAGAACTAAGACGATAAATAACATCATCGGGCCATCGGCAAAGAGACATTTCAGAGAAAATAATAGAGGAACAAATATTTAAAATGGGTAACTGGGAAAGAAACCAATTGGGGAGATTTGGTATCAAATAATAATAAGTAATTAATCAAAAGAGTCGTAAGCAATTTACATGATTATGACTTAAGCACATGAAGCCGACTTTAAAATTTGATGCATCTCACATGGTCATCACAATGGTGATAATGATGATAACGTCACCCACGTTTCCAAAAGTAAATTTTGTTTATCTTTAGCTAATTAAAGTTATACTATAATTTAGGCTGATAAACTGGTAAGAATCTGAGACTTCATAAACTATTTATTAGACTAAAGAAAGAAAACTATTTCTATAGTTCTTGGTTATACACACTTATATATCGAAGTCAATATGTAGCCTTATTTGGTTGATGTTATTCTTGATAGTTCAATAATCTTTATACATTAAGAAACGTGTATACATTACACATGCGCTCAGTCCATATACGTACTAAAAGATTGAGTACAGTTTGGATTACGTAGTTCATTACTATCCACGTAAAAGGTGACGGAACCGTCATTGCATGATTGCAATGTGATGTTTTGTTTTTCCTGTTCGGATTAATTATTCGTTGTAACGTTTTATTCTAATCAAAATCTCTTAATTAATTAGGATGCGTAATACGCTTTGCTTTATTTCCTAACTTTCATTTTTTTGTAAGATGTCATTTTATTTTCCCAAAAGGCTATGCCTCATTAGCATAATAGTTACTTGGGATGGCGACGCATATATTAATAAAATCTAAATCGTTTTTAAGAAAAATTTGGTTAAATTCACTATTCACATATAAACTGTTAGGAAAAGGACAACAGAAGAAGTCAGTGTCTCGTCAGAGAATCCTTACAGCTTCTCGATCGGTGAGTTGATAGCAGGGTTCTTAGTGTATTTAGGCAAAAAAATAAATAAAAGAAAAAAAAAAAAAGCTAAGATCTTCTCTAATATAGTATATTCGGATGTGGGTTAAGAGGCGTTATGTGTCAGCTAGCTGTTGGGTTAAGAGAAAATACAAAATGAAAAAAAAAATTGGGGATAATTGATTTTATTTTTTTCGTCTCTCTCTCTTTCTCTCGCGTCTGTATCTCCGAAACGAGAGAAAAAAAATTAGAATCAGAAGATTGAAGCTTTGGAATCGCAGCACCAATTGCTTTAGAGGAAGGGTTTGGATTCGATTGGAATGGAGAGAACGCTATTAGTGGCGAAGGCGATTTGGTTCTGCAATCGGGAAAGAAAGAAATCGAGATTGAGTTGGAGATCCTAGTGGTTCGTATTGTGTAGTCGAATAAATTGGATGAGATTGAAGCAATTGGAATAACATGGTACGTTTCTTAGATTTAGTACAATTGTTTTATGATTTGGGTTCTTAGATTTTGGATCGCAAATTAGGGTTATGTGATGGGTGTTGGAAAATTAGGGATTTGGGTGTCAATGTTATCCGGTATGATCCATTTTTTTGATATTGGTATCGACGAATCCTTAATCTCAGTATATGTTTGGTTAGCAGTATAAGAGCAAGATTATTGGTAGGTTGAGACTTTACAAAACAAGTGTAAAGACTTGAGACTATACCAAACAAATGTTGCTTTGTTGTCTTGGTTTTGTATAAAGAGATATTGAGCTCCTGGGGATTGGTTTTGCTAATGGTGATTGTTTGTTTCTTGCAGACAAGGATCAGAACAATTTGGAGAAGAAGGTGGTTACTCTTATAGTCCAAGCCGCTGTGAAAGAGAGGACGCAGTCTCTTCACAGATTTACTTAACATTTCCAGCTGAAAGCTCCTTCACTCATGAAGACGTCTCAACTTATATTCAGGTAAATCATATTTATATGTGTGTTGTGATGATATCGGGTTATGGATGTGAGGAATGCTCTATATGTTTAATGTACAGTTAGATTTGGGGGTCATGTTTCTTGTTTGTTTTGATAGTCATGGTTCTTGTTTGTTTAGTTTAGCATGTGATGTTTGTTTTCCAATCTAACTGTTTTCTAATTTTTTAGTCATTCTTTAACAGCAAAACGAGTGGTAGATCATGAGTATAGAGTCCTTGTGTCTGTTCGGCCATCAATGAAGGTAATTTATTATCCTTCTCTTTCTTAATTTACTTGATGTTAGTTTAGGTATAAGTCGAGTGAGTGATTGATGTCATTGCTTTCGGATGGTGGTTGTGGTTGTGATTAATACGCTTTTGTCATTGATGTCATTGCTTTATTACTTGCTGCTTTGTGTTAGGTAAACACTTGATGCTTTGTTAACTATGTTTGTGTACTTGATGCTTTGTGTTAGGTAAACACATAATTTGAAAATTTAAACCATTTACCAACATCTTTAACACACAATTTCTTTCTTATAAACCATTTACCAATCTCTTTAACACACAAAAGTAAAATACGCAAGTTCTTTCTTATAAACCCATTAGCAATCTCTTTAATCCCTTTTAACACACACAAGTTATTTATCACGATATGGATTCAGATGAGTTTATGAATCCATATCTTCCCTCCTCTAGCTATATGAACCTGTTACACAGCCAACTTGATAACCATAACCTCGAATACACTCCTCTTGATAGTCCATGTTCTGAAACTCTATTTGAACCCCCATCCCTCGAGAAAACCGCAAGTCAAGGCATGCATGGTTACCAACAGATGATATCATGTTGGTCAGCGCTTAGCTCAACACTAGCAATGATCTGATTACTTCCAACGAGCAAAGACGTGGAGCCTTTTGGGGGATGATTGCGGATTACTTTGCATCTTGTCCGAATGTTGTTGGTCGGCCAAAGAGAGAGGCGAGTCACTGTAAGCAGAGGTGGGGGAGGATAAACGACTTGGTGTGCAAGTTCGTTGGCTGTTACGAGGCTGCCACAAGAGAGAAGTCTAGTGGACAGAATGAAGATGATGTGATGAAGTTAGCACATCATATATATTTCAATGATCATGAAACGAGATTTACCTTGGAGCATGCATGGCGAGACTTAAGATACGATCAAAAATGGTGTGCCTCAACATCTACTAAAGGTAGTGGAGTGAAAAGGGGAAGAGTGAGTGTTGATGGGTCTCAACCGGATGCACATCCGGTTGTTGATGTCGATGAACCATTGCCTCGTTCTCCTGGTGTTAAAGATGCAAAGGGGAAGTCCAAAACAAGCTCAAACACCCAACCAGATGTGGAGGAAGATGGAAAAGATAACTTGGAATCTTTGTTGGACCGTGTGTCTCGGATGTATGAGATGAAGGAGAAGGACTTTGCATTGAAAGAGAAGGAGTACGCTATGAAGAAGGAACATATGAAGCATGTGATGCTTGAAAATCTGATTGCCAAGAAGGATTCACTAACTGAATCAGAAAAAACTCTTAAGGATAAGCTAATTGTTGATATGATGTCATCAGCTTGAATGTTAAAGGATGCAGTGTTTTAACTATGTTTTTGTTTCAGTTTGTTTGTGTTTTTTTGTTTTATCACAGTTTTAACTATGTTTTAACTATGTTTTTGTTTCAGTTGGACCGTGTTTATGTTTGTGTATTTGGATGTATTATTAATCGATTTGTTATGTTACATGGGATTAATCGGTTGGTTATGGTAATTGGTTTGTCATTGTTATGGTAATTGGTTTGTTATGTTATGGTAATTGGTTTTGTTATGTTATGGTAATTGGTTTTGTTATGTTTTGTTATGTTATGGTAATTGGTTTGTCATTCTTATGCAGGTCGACAATAGGCAAGCACACCAAAAGTCACTCTTACCGTGTTTGTACAAGAACACCAAAAGTCAGTACCGTGTTTGTCATTGCCGTGTTTGTACAAGCACATCGTGTTTGTCATTACCGTGTTTGTACAAGCCGTGTTTGTACAAGTATTTTTGTTTTTTTGTACTCTTACCACATGTTTGTCTATCATTTTAGACCACATATTGTATCCAATGTTTGTGTACCACAAAATTATAGTTTTACTTTGACCTTAGAATTTTCTATATAACGTCCAAAGCAAGCACACAAAATATTCACACCAAACAGATTAAAACACTACTCCTTCTCAAAATTTAAAACACCAAAGCACCTTTCCTTTATTTTTAAATTCTCTTCAAATGGCTTCTTCTTCCCACAATGATGTTGATGACATAATTGATGAATGTTTTAATCAAACATGTGATCAAATCAGCAACCAAGTTTGGCAAAATCTTATGGCTCCACCGGTTCAACAACAACGACCACCTAAACCAAGAAAAAAGCGAGTTTACATTGAAAGTAATCGAGAAGTCGATCATGAGCACTTGTGGAATGATTATTTCAGTGAGGATGCAACTTACCCACCCAACATGTTCCGACGCCGTTTTAGAATGAAAAAGCCATTATTTATTCGTATTGTGGATAAACTCGCAAATGAAGTTTTCTTCTTTCAACAAAGAAGAGATGCTACCGGAAGGTTGGGTGTGTCTACATTGCAAAAGTGTACAGCAACAATTCGTATGATGGCATATGGTTCTGCAGCTGATGCGTTTGACGAATACCTCCGTCTTTCTGAAACCATGGCGCTATCATGCTTGGAGAATTTTACAGATTCAATCATAACTTTATTTGGAGATGAGTACTTGAGAAGACCCACACCAGCAGATCTTCAACGACTACTCGACATTGGCGAGTATCGTGGATTTCCCGGCATGATAGGAAGCATCGATTGTATGCATTGGGAGTGGAAGAATTGTCCCACCGCATGAAAAGGTCAATACACCCGCGGATCTGGAAAGCCCACAACCGTTTTAGAGGCGGTGGCTTCGTATGATCTATGGATCTGGCATGCTTTCTTTGGACCACCATGTACATTAAACGATATCAATATTCTTGATCGATCTCTAGTCTTTGATGATATTTTGCTTGGTCGAGCTCCTAAAGTTAAATACAGTGTCAAAGGACATGAGTATAAATTGGCTTACTACTTGATGGATGGTATTTATCCAAAATAGGCTACTTTTATCCAATCTATTCCGCTACCACAAACTCCAAAAGCCTCTTTATTTGCGAGACAACAAGAAGCTGTGCGTAAAGATGTAGAGCGCGCTTTTGGAGTTTTGCAGGCTCGATTTGCCATAGTCAAAAACCCGGCTCTTATTTGGGATAAGGTAAAAATTGGGAAAATAATGAGAGCGTCTATCATACTGCACAATATGATAGTAGAAGAAGAACGAGATGGGTTCACTTTGTTTGATGAAAATAAATTCTCACAATTGTAGTCAAATAGAGCTTCTGAAATTGACTACACGCTTCCAACAACCAGGCCTTCATGTGTCGAAACTATGCTCAAGATTCGAATGGATGTTCGTGATCGAGAAAAACATAAACGCTTGCAAGATGACTTGGTTGAGAATATTTGGGCAAAATTTGGAGCAAATCAGTATTAAAATTTATCATTTTCTCCATTTATGAATTGCACGTAATATGTATTAATGTTTTGTATGTTTAAAAATTAATTAAATGCAATATTTTTTATTTTTATAAATTCTTAAATGTTTACACATTTATACTACTTATATTCTATTTACATTTTTTTTATTTAAAAAAACAATATTTTAAAAAATAAGAAACCCAAAATTAGAACCTACTATTAGAGAATTAAATTTTTCGTAAAAAATCATTCATAATTAATTTAAAATTATTCATAAAATATTTAAACAGTGTTTAACAACCCCAAATTAAGAGACCATTAATAATCTTGTTCTTAGTAGCAATAGTCGAAAGGCCGGGGCAACCATGTTTGTGATTTTTAGAATATATATTATTTCCTTACTTCGAGAATATACTATTCTTAATTCTCTTGAAAAATTTCTATGCTCTCTAAAGGTATATATGTAAAATTAATTTTACAGAATTTAAACAATTTAAATATCATCAATAATATAGTATTGTATACACATCTCTCACAAACATAACTTTCGTTGTGTGTTTAATTGTTGTGTCTTCTTCGATATTCTATTGTGTTTCTAATCGTTTTTGTATTTATCGTAATCGAAGTTTTTTAGATGTAAATTTTCGGTTTTTCTCTATAGTACTTGCTATCAAATCGGTATGAAGCTTAACATTTGAGTTAGTACGTATAACTTTAGTTAGTGTAGTAAAAGTTGGATCGTCAGCTGATATAAAATATTCCAGAAAATGACATTGGACCGTGAAAATGGAATCTTGAAAAAAACCTCGAGGTGATTAAACAAAACATAAAGAGGTTCACCAGACACAGAGTTGGTTAAAGGTCGTTAAAACCGGCTTCGGGCAGCTCTGTTATTGTTTACTTTTAATATTTTCCTCTTATATATTTGCCCTACCATCACGCTTATCAAGTTTTGACAAAAAAATGTGTTTCTATGTAAATCTCCCATAATACTAATGGTTATATGAATAGGAGTATATATTAATACACGCAGACAAACATGCGCAAAGAGTGGTTGTCTGATTTACATCATAGTACCAGACTACTAAGAAAATAAAAGACGATTATAATTAATTAGAAGCATATAAATTAATTATCATATTCGTGGAAAGAATATAATTAAGTTTCTATATCTATAGACTTATATGCAGTTTATATATTTTTGACTTATATGCACATATGTGTAATTGTATATTAAGCACATAAAGACATAAACATGCACGTACATATGTTGACAATTGCTCTTTATGATTGTTGTTGCGCGTCATGACCGTTTGTTTATGTTGCGTTAATTCAGGGACATAATTTTTTTCTAAGCCTCTAATAATTTTCTTTTTATTTTTGCAACCTGAAGCAAATCTTTAACTCAAATTTGATAACGTTACTTCGTCGTTAGAAAAACCTTCAAAATTTATGCATAATATCCAAGACTCTCTTCACGTTAATGATTTAGCTTAAACATACCACACGTTGAAGAATGGCTCACTAGAAAATAAATATTTTTTTAAAAATAATTCCAAATAAAAAATATTGTTTGGTATAATACAGCTATACAGAGCATAGTTCTTTCTTATATACTAGTATGATTTTATGCATTAATTTAACACGTACTGCATGTTTACAAATTGGTGTTACTCTAATCATTTGTAGAAGAAATAATTATTAACAACAAACACTAATAAACACAATTCAAAAAGAAGATGGAATCGTGTCAACTTTGTTCTGCTCATCTATCAATACATGCTTACAACGTTTGCTTGAAACGGCGTCTGTCATCCACATGCGGGGCTATCTCTGTGTTTTCATTTATTTATCTTTTACTTCATCAATATACATCATTTATATATTTTGTTTCTCTTTGTGAAAAAAAAAAACAATATTACCAATTTATTAAAAAATGATTATCTTGAGACATTGGAGAACTAGCAAACGGACCGTCCATGATACTTTGTGGACCATGTTTTGAGCTGAAATTACGGAAACTTGGCCGTCGATTTCTGCCGTTGAACGCTCTTCACCTTATTAAAATTTAATGTTACAGTTATTTTTCTTCCATGAGCAAACCAAAAATGTGACTCAAACTACTACAAGTATAATCTAAGAAACCCTAATAAATACTTCTGCAAACACCTAATAGAGTCCTTAGAAGTTTATAGATACTTCATCAGTCACCAAACACATGTAAAACAATATCTTTTGTCATTAAGTAATTTAATTTTATGTACTTCAGCGACATTTTTTCACATAAACCAGACACGACTTCCATCGATCGTACAGAGTTTTGATGAATTAATAATAAGATGGTTACGCTTCGGAAAGCATTAGATTGAGAGATAAACGAACGACAAACCTATACGTGTCGTGGTACATTGACCTCAAAGCAGACCACTGTGACCCACTTGGATCTCAACTTGAATTTTCTTTGTCTTTATGATATTTTTTTGCTTCTTTTTTTTTTCTTTTTCTTTTGATTATTCAATTTCACACTCAGTCATCAGTAATAAAACTTTCTCCAGCCTCCATAGTCCATATTGACTTTAACCAATAACCATGACTATATTAACATCTACCATAGTCCATACCAAATACAAATGTTAGACTACCTACTTTTTTTTGTTTACAATTTTCCTAAATGGTTTCTTGATAGACGAAATATATTTTCCCAAGGGAAATTTGTGTTTATGTGTGTTTGAAGGCGCCTGAAAAAAATAGAAACCACACGACCCGTCTTGTAGCTCACATGTGTCTTTGCCTCTTCGCTTTTTCATGCCATTAAATATCAAACCCTTCAGCGGTTTTTGGTCCCCAACAATAACAATATATAATTTATTTATTACTATATACTAGTATATTGTTCATAACTTCATTGATATGTACATTTTAATAAACCCAATTTTTTATTTCTGAATATATATATTGAAAGTCCTGAAAATATTAATATTACAATGTTTTCCAATTATACCATTTATTTCTATAATATATATTGTAGTCCGTGTCTTCGCCTTGTTTTAGAAAGAAAAATAAAATAAATTAGGATTTAACATGTGGTACACCATGGGACAATTTTTGTTAAACTAAAACTTTTAAATTTAAATTATAAATATTTGTTGATTTTGTTTAGTGTTTGCGATCGTATAATTGTATTTAGATTATTAATTTTAGGATTAATTTGTAGTACATTGCATGATATTTGTTTTTTACAATTAAAATTTTAAATCTTCTAATATTGATGGTGTTAATAAAATAATAACATGATGAATACAGAATTAATAATATTTTAATTTATATTTGTATCAACTCAAATTCGTTTTGCTATATAACCCGTGATATATCATTTCCATAAAATATTATAGTTTCTGTTTCCAGAGAAGCAAAGAATTTAAAAGACAATAGAAAGTGTCATTAATATATTATAGTTTCTGTTTCCATAAAATATTTGCATAATTAGAGTAATGTTAGTTTTGGAAAATTTTAAAAAATTAATGTTGTAAAAAACCTTTTAAATAAAGTCATAACACAAAATTTATTTCAAAAATGTTAATATAGATTATGAGTGCTAAGCTTAGCTTTAATAGTGGCAAAAACGTAAACTCATACCTCGCTAAGGTTTTTCTATAAATTGAACCACTCGCCTCCTCAGCCTTTTCCATTTCTAAACCAAACAACAGATTCCTCATAATCACCTCCTCTTCTTTCCTCTTTGAGAAAGGAAGAAAGATCAAACCTTCCCCAAGTAATCATTTTGCTTTCTCTATCACACCACACACACACATTCACTAGTTTTATCTTCACAAGAAGAACCATGGCTCTTGTTGTCGCCTTCTTGTTTATGGCTATCCTCGGAGTAATGACGTCATGTGTCAATGGCTACGCCGGAGGAGGTTGGGTCAACGCACACGCTACATTCTACGGTGGTGGTGATGCTTCCGGCACAATGGGTATATTACCTTTAAACCTTCTCTCATGAGGCTTTAGAGCTTTCAAAATTTTGTATTGTGTTGTGTCCCAATTCTCAAAATCTCTTTGGTTGCAGGAGGTGCTTGTGGATACGGAAACCTTTATAGCCAAGGGTATGGAACCAACACCGCGGCGCTAAGCACGGCTCTGTTTAACAACGGTTTAAGTTGTGGTGCTTGCTTCGAGCTAAGATGCCAGAACGATGGAAAATGGTGTCTCCCTGGCTCTATCGTTGTCACAGCTACAAACTTTTGCCCACCTAACAACGCTTTGCCGAACAACGCAGGAGGTTGGTGTAACCCTCCTCAGCAGCATTTTGATCTCTCTCAGCCTGTATTTCAACGTATCGCTCAATACAGAGCTGGCATTGTCCCCGTCGCTTACCGAAGGTATAAAGACCTTTCTTTCAACTGCTCTGTTTTTAGCCTAAAAAACAAGAAACAGAGCTGCTCTGTTTTTACTGTAAACAAGAATCTTACTCTGTTTTGCTTTTTTTTTTTTTTTTGTTGTGGTGTGTTTTAACAGAGTGCCATGCGTGAGAAGAGGAGGAATAAGGTTTACGATAAACGGACACTCTTACTTCAACCTTGTTCTGATTACTAACGTTGGAGGTGCCGGAGATGTTCACTCGGTGATGGTTAAAGGTTCAAGAACAGGGTGGCAAGCTATGTCAAGGAACTGGGGACAGAACTGGCAGAGCAACTCTTACCTAAACGGACAAGCTCTGTCTTTCAAAATTACCACAAGTGACGGTCGAACCATCATCTCCAACAACGCCGCTCCCGCAGGCTGGTCTTTCGGCCAGACCTTCACCGGCGCGCAGTTACGTTAGGAAGTGGTGATATCGTCAAATCTCTCGTCTCATTGATCGTGTGTGGTGTCTATGTCGTAGTAGAAGAAGTAAGCAAAAAAAGCTTTAGAGAGGGACATAATAGTAATTTGGTCCTTTCTTACAGTTAGGGTTACCTAAAAAAGAGAAGTGGTGCTTTGAGTGCTTGATTTTGCACGAGGCCCTTGGTGACGTCTTCTTTGTTGGGACCTTTTCTTTTATCTTTTATCTTTTCTTTTATTATTGGTGAGGTTTTATGTTATACTGATGCAGAGGTGGATTAAGTTACCCACCCGCTAGTAGCAGTAGTAGTCTCTTGTGTCATTTGTAATCCCTTCTCGAAACGAGAGGGAGAGTTTTAGATTGTATTAATCTGGTTAAAAGTCATGTATGTTGTAAATTTTTCGATTTTTACAAGTAGGAAAGTATTGGAGATTTGTTATTTACTTTGTGTGCGATAATAAATTATCAATCATATAGAGTCCGGAACATGATTGGCATGTATTTGTTTACTTTTGTTTCACGTCCGGCATGTATTTATAATACACATGAATTGCATTGAGAAATTATCAATTTTGTCAAAACTAAACTATCAAAAGACTTATCTCCGACAAGTAGTATGGTATTGTATTTCCTTGCATGTGAAGAGATTTGGTTATTTGATGACTATATGGTATCTATCTTAACTTAACTATCATATATGGGATCGTCTCAAATGGCACATGTATATAAAAAACAGAGTTGTAAGTTGTAACCGCCTGCTCATTCTTTGCCAAACGTAATAGATTCGTTTATAAGTTATAACTATATACACAGGACATAAATTCATATTTTTGTTATAGACTAGGCAATATTAGCAATTTATTCGTCATCCATCCATCCGTATGTAAATATATAACTGTCGAGTATATTGATGGACATGTATATGTAACTTCATATAACTTCATGTATATATGTCTTTTTCAAAAAGAAAAAAAAAAATTCATGTATATCACTTCACTAGAATATCTTTTTTAACCATCAAAATATACTCTTATTTTTATTTTGAAGAATTTTATTTTGTAGTTAGCAGGTAATTTGTAGACAAAGAAAATTCTTAAAGGAAAGATAAAAAAAAATCCAACTGACTGAGAAATAAAAATCAGCCATAAGAAAGAATAAATCTTTAAATGTTTCATCAGATAATAATAATTATAAAAATTAAATTATGCTGCAAATAGCATGTTGTGACAAAAAGAAAAAAGAAAAGTAGAATGACGTGCACGTAGTAACAGTTCACGAGTGATACAGAATAACCGAAGCCATGTGCTCGGTCTGACAATCCTATTTTGTTCTAACTACCCACATGAGTCCCTCTGTATACGAGTGCCCATCAGTCACATTGCTAACCAACATATGTAACTATCGTCTTTTCCCAATGGACCTTTTAAAAACCCTTACTGCCTTGTTTCGTATTTTTCCAATGGACCTTCTCAAAACCCATTACAATCTATAGCCCATTCACATTGTTAGCAACTGAGCATTCAGTGAGCCTTGGTGATGAGTTGTTTGTTTGGATTATGGTTTAGTTTAGAGATGTAGATGGATCTATATATGGTTTGTTTTTTCCCTCTTCACGATGCTTTGAATTTTCTTCCCATATATAGTATCAACTAGGCCTGCGATTATAACCCGAACCGATTTATCCAAACCGAACCGAACCGAGATTTGGGCAAATCGGTTCGGTTTGTATTAATTGAGAAAACCGAACAGAATGATCTTAATTTCAGTTTGGGTAACCGAAATTTTCGGTTCGGTTCGCCCAAACCAAACAGTTAACCTAGGAAGAAAACTCTAACCTAATGTAGTCTCCAATCTTCTCTGTTTGTATTTTTTCTCTACCATTTATCTTCTCCTCAGCCACCAATCTTCTTCGATCCGTCTTCTTCTCCCTTTTCTCCTCTTTCTTCTTTGGTCGGATCTATTTTTCATCTTCTTCTCCCTTTTCTCCTCCTTTTCTTCTTTGGTCGGATCTCTTTTTCATCTCTTCTTCCTTTTCTCCCCTTCCTTCTTATTGGTCGGATTTCTTCTTCTTCTTCTTAACTTAACCTTCACCTTCTCCTTCTCCATCTCTACCGAATCACGATCAGCCAAAACACATCAATTAAAAACTTTCCTAAGCCATCACGGGAAGAATTAAGCAGCACCGAAGATCAGCTATTACTCTGACTTTGAAATCACGATCTTCGAGCGGCCGTCGAAGAGAGTTAGAGTTAAAAAAGAAACTTACCATACACACCGTTTCATAATTGGCTGGTCAATTATTTTTTGGGCTTCGCCAACTATTTGGTTAAAATAATAAACATTTGGCCCAACTTTTTAATTAAAATAGTAACCGAAAGACTGAATTCTACGAACTGGAATAACCGACACAAAACCAACCCAAACCGTAATCTTATTCGGTTATTTTTAATAGAGTTTTCTAGTTAAACCAAAAAACCGAAAAAACTGAACTCAATTATCCGAACAAACCGAAGTCGCATTATCAACTATCACGGCAAGACCATGGGCATTTGTGAAAGCCACTCTCAATTTCTCATATATAAAATAATAATTAAAATTTTGTCCAATTATAAACAAACACATGGCAAATAAAATTCTCAAACAATTCTCAGAATTTCTCATTTGAGAAACGTTGAGAAACTTATCTAATTCTCTCTCATTTTATTTATTACTTTTTATTATTTAAATCATGAGAATTTTGTTGAGAACACATGCTCTAAAATAGAGAATAAACAAAATTCTGCTTACGCTGTTTAGAGATGTCGTGAGTTACAAGTAAATTAAAATGGTATCATATATATTATAGTATGTGTCCCTGTTGCTTATCAATCCTAGCTTTCCTCTGCATTTGTGAATTGTGACTGCTCAATACAAGACAAGGCGCGTTTTCGGATCCAATGCCTCTTGATTTTTTCCGGAGCTACTTACTTCTCACTTGGCTGCATCAAATTCAATTTGTTCAGAAACAGTCACCATAATAAGACCTGCCAAAAAGTGAGTTTTGAAGCAAATGAATGATGAGCAAACCGTTAATTACCCAAAAAAATAGAGGATCATCAAAGATAGCAACATAAGGTAATGTTTCAGGAGAGGTCCAGTTGTACTTGTTTCCTCCCAACTGAGGCTTATGAGAAGCTTCAAAGATCTGGCTAAAGTAGTAATCCGCAGGACTTCCTAACAGATTCCACTCAGCTAGTTTCTGAAGCTTTTGATCATTTAGGAAACTAGGATTGCCGAATTGTAGGCTTGGATCAGCCGGTATCCCGGGAATGCTGCCGGTTTCTAGTTTTGGAGTTGAGAGTCCTGAGTAATTTCCAAGAGATGAACTTGCGCAACACGTTATGTCCCTGTACATCTGATGAAGGTGCAGAATAGGGTTTTCTTCTTTTATAAGAACATTCATGTTTTCATCAGTAGTACGAACCCATGAGAAATTCTCCATTCCGAAATCTATATCTATTTCAGTCTGCAACTGTATAATCACAATGTAATGGCTTATTTTATACACATACCTAAACATCTTTAATGTCCAAACTTATGATTCTTAACCTGGTTTTTGCATTCTGAGGACATAAGCTGCTGCTGCTGATGTTGCGGTATGCTCGCCTATAAGTCGTCATAAGATGCATAAGTTTTGTAATATAAGACGATAACTCATTCTTATCTAGGAGATGGATTATATACCTTACGAGCACTGATTTGAGCCAGAGATAGTCTTAGTGAATTCTCTAGTTGCTGCAAATCATCTACGTTGTTGATATTGTCTAGATTGGTCCAGCAGCTATTTCAAAAAACCATATAACTCACAAATTAGAATAGCAAAACCATAAGGAACATTTAACAGAAAGTAAATATATAAAAGATCTTGGCACCTTAGTCGTGTGTGTATATCTGATAATTGTGTTCTCAGAAACCTGACTTTTTCGCTTAACACCTTAAAGTTCCAATTAACAGGTACTTCAGCATCATTATAAACATCATACCAGTAGTAGTAGTTTAATACATACCTCAACTGTTGGTGTTCTGTTAAAAGATAACAAAAATGAGTCACATTAGTAGTACCCAACAACACTAAAACAAGAACAAAGAGAGAAAGAGTTCACAAAGAATCTGATATTCTTGATATAATATACACACCTTCTGTCTAGAAACTCTGATATATCTACGTCGTGGTCAAGTTTCATGAACATTTTCTTCAAAGCCTGAGATATTGTGGAAAAAGGTATTAATGTAGGCGATGAGAAGAGAAGAGAGACTAAACAGAGCCAAGAATCACTACTTACTTCAAGGTTTTCCAACTTCCTGTCCAAACGTAGACAAAATGATCTGAGTTTAATGTTCAGTATAATGTTAACGCATAACGAATATATATTCTAGGAATGTGTGGAGTGAAGGGATGTAACCTCTTTGCTCTTTCTTGAGGAGTGAGTTGAGCAAACTTAGCAATGACTTCTCCAATGCTAAAACAAAACCCAAAAAAAAACAGAACATCAAACAAAAGACAAAAACTAAACAAGAACGATGTGAAAACAGCCTTTTTGGTACTAAGAAAAGTAAGATCAGACCTGTTTTTGCCTAGGCACAATGAAGCCTTTCCCGTGGGAGAGAACATGAGAAGCAAAACATCTATGTCACATAAGATCGATAACTCCTTAGCCTTTTTCATAATCCCATGTTTCCTTTTCGCATACGTACATTGACGTGCATTCATGTTCCGTAGTTTCATTATCTTTAGCTTCACTCTACCCATCCTGCATAACTTCGGACCAATCAAGCAATCTTACATTGATTCAGGATTCAAATTAAAGAACAACCTTGTTCCTATCGAGAAACCCAAACACAAACCCATTTTGGTAGCAAACTAAAATTATAACATCTTCCAAGATTCATACTTTCATCAATAATTGAGTGCTTACCAATTTTAGGAAAACTTAGAAGACAACATAATAAAATTAGAAATCAAAAGAATTAACCTGAAATAGTGAAGATTTGAACTCACCTAATTTGAGATAAAACAAAACTTTCCTTGAATTCGGATGCTGAAACCTAAAAAGGAAAACGAAACTTTCCTGTTGGAAGAAGAAAGAAACAGAGAGAGAATAGGACAAAAAAAAAAAAAACAGAGCTTTGAGGTGAAGGAGAGAGAGAGAAGAAATAGGTATTGGTTGGGAGACCAATAAAATCGGGAATTAGGGTTTGAAGCTAGAGACTAGGTAAATTTGGGATTGTCTCGTTAATTTTCTTCTCTTATTTACTTCACAGAACAGCAGAAACAACGAATTACCCGCTTTATGTTTATTGGACCACTCATTTAGGCTAACCACCGAAGTAATCAATCAGTTACCAGTAGCTACTAACCGACGTGTTACGTGTCAATACCATCGGGTTTCAAATCTTAGGAATGTGGCACTTAGATCAGATGGGGTTGTGCCGTAACGGTGAAGCAATCATCTTGCGGTCGTAGAAGCGCACGGTCTACACGTGTTGATTAGTTTAGACAATGTTTTTGTATATATCAGAATATGTAATGTCGGTTATGTAATCTCCGTTATTTACTATCTTGGTTTACCATTGAGACTTGGTTTGGGTGATACTATTTTAGTTGTAATCTTTCCTGATTAATATTTTAATGAAGCATTTTATAAGATAAGAAAAGTTTGTTACATCTGAAATGGTATCAGAGTTTTTCTTCAATCACGCTTCATTCATTTTCTTCCGCAAACTCTTTATTTCTTTGTTTTCCGATTGATCCTTTCAGATCTTTCGCGTTTCTCATTCTCTTTTTCATTTTCTTCAATTTGATAGCTCAATCTCTTGATTCGGTTACAATTTTCTTTTCTCCGATCGCGTTTCACTCTGATCATGTTTTCTAGCTCCGATTCTATTTTCCGATGACGAATCCAGCTGCTACGAGTTCAAATCCATACGAGAATCAACTTTTTCTTCACGCTGCTGACAATTCCGGTGTGAATCTCGTTCTCGACAAGCTAACTGGAGAATCCAACTATCATACTTGGCATCGCTCGATCGTCAAAGCTCTTAATGCGAAAAACAAGCTTGGATTTGTTAATGGAACCATCGTTAAGCCAAATTCAACAAGTCCAGACTATGGATCTTGGACTCGCTGCAATGACATGATATGTACCTGGATTACGAACTCAGTCTCGAAGGAAATAGGATCTGGAACAATTTATTTTGATGATGTACATCTCTTATGGTTGAATCTAGAAGGGAGATTTAAGCAGAGTAATCTATCTAAAATCTATAGTGTTCAAGATCAAATCGATCGTTTACATCAAGGATCTTTAGATCTCAGTGCTTATTATACTAAACTTACCACTCTATGGGAAGAATTGAAGAATTTCGAAGAATTACCTACCTGTAGTTGTGGCGGATGCACTTGTGGATGTAATGATTGCTGGATTCAGTTATACGAGAGGCGTAATATTGTCAGGTTCTTGATGCGTTTGAATGAGTCTTTTACTCAAGCTCGTCGTCAAATACTCATGATGGATCCACTTCCAGAATTCACCAAAATCTTTAACTTCATCTCTCAAGATGAGCAACAGAGGTGTTTGACTTCTGCACTGCCTGTACCAGAGTCCCCTGTGTTTCAAGCTACCGTCAGTTATCAGAAACCAAAAGGATTTCAGCAAGGTAGACCGCGTCCTCTTCGCATTCACTGTGGGTTGCTTGGTCACAGGATAGCACGCTGCTACAAACTCCATGGATATCCTCCTGGATACAAAGTGTCTCCAAACTCTAGTTACACTGCAGACAAATCAAAAGGAAGTCACACACCACACAATGGAGTTCATATGGTGTATTCTCAACCCTCTGAACAAATGATTTATCCTCAGTATGCAGAACAAAGTCCACAGGTTCAGATTCCACAGAATCATGCTATCTCTTATAATGGTATCCCCTACCAATCCTCTGGACAGTCTTCATGTGGAAACTCTACTGGCATATCTGCTACTGGACAAAAATCTGCTGGAACTTCTCCATTGATAAATCATTCTGTTAACATGGTACATTCTGGAAGAACATTAACTCTTGGCAGTAGCTCTCAAGGGTGGGAACAGATAACTCAGCTGGTTACTCAACTGAATAGACAACTTCAAGGTTCTCCGTATCAAGTCATACGTTCAACGCCTGTCTCACAGCATCACGGTTCTATTTCAGCTCAAGGTACGTCACTTGTACCTTCTCACTATATTTCTGCTTTCGAACCAGGCCTTACTTTATCACAAACTATCTGGATTCTTGATACTGGAGCTAGTTGTCATATCTGTTGTGACCTTAGGATGTTCTCTAATGTCTACCGAGTTGATCACACTAATATTACCCTCCCCCAAATAATATCACAATACCCATTCACACTGCTGGAACAGTTAAACTTAGTGATAGTCTTATTCTTCATCCCGTTTTTTTCGTTCCTTCTTTTCATTTTAATCTCATTAGTGTTAGTTCATTAACAAAAACCAACAAAAAATTATCTGTGCATTTTTATCATGATTCTTGTTTCATTCAGGATCATACTCAGGAATGGATGATTGGTGTTTTCGTTATTTTCAACGATCTCTATCTCTTACACCATCAACACCTTCCTGATACAAATCATCATGTTGCATCTATTGCTGTTTCTCCTGAGCTTTGGCATCAACGTATTGGTCATCCATCTAATTCAAGAGTTCAAACTTTGTCTTCCAATTTAAATATTCCTCAGAAGCTTTCAGATTTTCATTGTAAAGTTTGTCATATGTCAAAACAAAAACGATTGTCTTTTGATTCAAATAATAATAAAATTTCTGAGGAACCTTTTTCTTTAATTCACATTGATATTTGGGGACCTTTCCATGTTACATCTACAAAAGGATTTCGTTATTTTCCTACCATTGTTGATGACTGCACACGGTTTACTTGGATTTATTTTCTTTAACTTAAAAGTGATGTTTTGAAAATTTTTCATTCTTTTCTAAAACTAGTTAATACTCAATTTGGTCTTCACGTTAAAAGCATTTGGTCTGACAATGCCCGAGAACTTCAATTTACTGAATTACTCTCAAAACTTGGTATCTTTCATTATCATTCATGTGCATATACTCCTCAACAGAATTCTGTTGTTGAAAGAAAACATCAACATCTTTTAAATGTTGCAAGATCTCTTTATTTTCAGTCCAATATTCCTCTTGCTTACTGGCCAGAATGTGTTTCCACAGCTGCTTGATTGATCAATAGAATCCCAACACCTGTTTTGCATAATAAAACTCCCTTTGAAATCCTACATAAGAAACTTCCTGATCATTATTTTTTGCGAGTGTTTGGTTGTTTGTGTTATGCATCTACACATTCTCATGATAGGACTAAGTTTACTGAAAGAGTAAGAGCATGTGCATTCATTGGTTATGAACCTGGTTTTAAAGGATATAAAATCTTAGACCTTGAATCAAATGTGCTCTCTATCACCCGTAATGTCGTTTTTCAGGAAACAATTTTTCCTTTTATTGATAACACAATTACACCAAGTCTTACTTTCTTTGATGATGTGATGCATTCATTTCCTGAAAATCAAACACATTCATACATATATGATGATTTCATTGATAATATGCCTGAAGTTAATCCTGTCACTGAGTCAAACACTGTTCCAGTCCACACACCATCACGATCCTCTACTCCACTAAACACTTCAAACTCAACTCTTGATCAAACTCGGAATGACATGGAAAACACTCTCAGGCCACGTAGAGAAACACGTGCTCCTAGTTATCTTTCACAGTACCATTATTCTAATATCACAACAGAACATTCTTTTCCTTCTTCTTCATCTTCTCATGGTACTGCTCATCCTCTCTCTGCTTCTTTGTCCTAAGATAAACTCTCTCATGAGTATCGTCTGTTCTGCTTTGCCATTATTGCTGAAAAAGAACCGAATACTTTCAAAGAGGCAGTGCTGTTGCAACATTGGCTTGATGCGATGAACATGGAGTTGGATGCTCTTGTGAGTACATCAACCTGGGTGATTTGTTCTTTACCTGATGGCAAACATGCCATTTGCTGTAAATGGGTATATAAAATCAAGTATAAATCCGATGGCACCATTGAACGCTACAAAGCAAGGTTGGTCGCCAAGGGCTATACACAACAAGAAGGTGTTGACTATCTTGATACTTTTAGTCCTGTGGCTAAGCTCACTACTGTCAGAATAGTCTTGGCCTTAGCTGCCATTCACAATTGGAGAATTAATCAAATGGATGTCACAAATGCCTTTCTCCATGGTGATTTGGAGGAAGAAATCTATATGACCTTGCCAAAGGGATATACTCCACGAAAGGGGGAGACTTTGCTGGAGAGACTAGTTTGTCGACTTGTCAAGTCTCTGTATGGTTTAAAACAGGCTTCTCGTTAATGGTTCCACAAATTCTCTGGTGTTCTCCTACAAAATGGTTTCACTCAGTCGATTTTTAATCCTACATTGTTTGTGAAATCAACCTCTGATGGTTTCCTTGCTCTTCTTGTTTACATGGATGATATCTTGTTAGTAAGCAACAAAGACTCATCAGTTATGGCTGTGAAATCCTTTCTTGCTCAGGAATTCAAGCTAAAAGACTTAGGACATATGTGTTATTTCTTGGGTTTGGAAGTTGCTCGCTCACAAGAAGGCATTTCTATTTCTCAACGTAAGTATGCTTTGGAGTTACTTGAAGAGTTTGGTTACCTTGGCTGCAAACCCTTTCAAACACCTATGGAACTAAATCTGAAGTTGACCGACGACACAAGAGAGCTGCTTTCTGAACCATCTTACTACAGGAGGTTGATTGGCAAATTGGTGTACTTAACAGTTACTCGACCATATATTTGTTTTGTAGTCAACAAATTGAGTCAGTATGTCCATGCTCCAAGAAAACCTCATCTAGATGCAGCTCAATGCATACTTGGTTACTTGAAGAATGATCCAGGTCAAGGACTACTATATCCTGCTAAATCGACTCTCAATCTTCGTGCCTTTGCTGATGCTGACTGGGGAAACTGTCCTGAGACAAGCAGATCTATTTCTGGCTTCTGTATTTTTCTTGGTGACTCTCTTATTTCCTAAAAGTCAAAGAAACCAGATGTTGTTAGTCGCAGCTCAGCTGAAGCAGAATATCAAAGCATGGCAAATACTACTTATGAATTGCTTTGGATCAATTCTTTGCTTGATGATTTGTAGGTTCCGCTGGTTGACACTATTGTCATGTACTATGACAATCAAGCTGCCTTGCACATTGCACAGAACTCCGTTTTTCATGAACGGACGAAACACATTGAACGAGACTGTCATATGGTACGTGAACGAGTTGCTTCGGATTTCATGAAAGCTCTCAAGATTGGCACACATCATCAGCTAGCTGACCTGCTCACTAAGCCACTGCCTGAACCGAAGTTCACTTATCTATTGTCCAAGATGGGATTACATCATTTGTACTCTCCATCTTGAGGGGGAGTATCAGAATATGTAATATCGGTTATGTAATGTCGGTTATTTACTATCTTGGTTTACCATTGAGACTTGGTTTAGGTGATACTATTTAAGTTGTAATCTTTCCTGATTAACATTTTAATGAAGCATTTTATAAGATAAGAAAAGTTTGTTACATCTGAAAGTATATACATGCTTAATTATTATTATGTTTTGATGATATCAGATATTTTGGTAAAAGATCTGTTTCTTTTTAAGAAGAAAAAAATTGTTTCATAATTTTAAAAAGTGTTTAGAAACTAAATTGATGGGAGTGGGG
>NC_025700.1:16398561-16409124 GCF_000633955.1 Camelina sativa
GGGGGGGGGGGGGGGGGGGGGGGGGGGGATTAAGCTCGTATTAGTCAACCATGAAACGGAATCCGAGTTAAACTTGATTTGGTTGACTTTTCATAGTAGAAACATCCTTATTCTATAAGTCACAAGTAAATTCTCAGTTAACTGCCGCTCTCTCCATCTAGCACCTGTCTTAAGTCCCAAATTATCATCTTTCACTATTTTTGCTTAACAAATTTTATTTAAAAAAAAAAAAAAACACTTATTTTACTTTTGCGACAGAGAAAAAAAAAACACAAAAGATTAAAACTTATACGCCTCTTCCCCCACGATCTCCACTTCGCATTAATTCCCTCAATTATGGAACAACAAGCTGATTTCATACAAAAAGCTCTCAATCTCTTCCTTTCCTTATCCCTCTTTCTGACGTTGGACGAAGATGGGTGGTAAGCAAATCAAATACCCACTCAAATCTCTCTGGTTTATTTTCTCTCTCTCTCTCTCTGCATGAATAAAATGAGTGGGTCTCTGATTTTATCTGCACGAAACATTTCTGTCCCTTCCGTTTAGTCTTCTTTCGTTATCGAGTAATCAATTAATTTCACTCTAATGTTTGTGTCAGGATGGTGAAAACTGAAAACGATGAAAGGTGAGGCTTACTCTTCGGCGAGGGAGTTCACCAAGATGATGGTTCATCAATGATGCGCGATGTTAACTTCTCAATTGACGGATATCGTTAAATCATAAACTTACTTTGGCCCACCTAAACGCCTGTATGATATCGTTAAATCTTTGGCTACGCTTTTCAGATTTGTTACGTTTTGCTTCGTTTACTTTCTCACACTTTCTATGCACACCATATGCTCGACAATTAACCATGCATGTCTAATGTTGTCTCTTCTTCTTTACAGTTTGTAATTATGTTTTGCAACAATTCCTTTCACTTATCAGTTTGTATGATAACTGCTACTAAAATATGGATCCTTAAATACTTCGGGGATTTTTTTGTTCTTTTTTAAATTCCCCCACACCGTCTTACAGATTCTATGAAACAATTGATTATTTATATCTCTTTGTTGTTGCGTGAAATTTACTTATTGCAATTCCAGTCTATCTATATTATACAAAAATTATTACATTTTTCACAATATATATGGTGATGTGAAATTCCCAAAATTTCTTTTGTTTGGCATAGTGATTTGCATTTTCCGCTCATGCACATTCGAAGTTGTAGCTTGGTGTCTTTCTATATTTTTCCGCTTAACTCTTCTTCTATGTAGCTTATACTGTTCTTTTTTCTTGGTTCTGCTTCTCTTTTTTTCTTAAATATATAGATACATAACTTACTTGCTCTATACATTATTTTTATACGTTTTTTCTTTGGATCTTGATGTATTATTGTTCTTAATCTTAACTATACTAATTAAACGATTAATATTTATTCTCATCAGGTATACTATGGTTTAGTGAATATAGAATGATGAGAGTATGAAGAAAATTCAAAGTGAAATATAGGAATAAAGAAGAGAAGCGAAACAAAGAAAAAAGACACCAAGCTACAAAACAAGACAGATGGAATCTACTGTAAAGTATAATTCTTGCAAAACCATGAACGTTTGTATTATTTTTCTATTCTTCGATGATTCTCATTCTATCACAATTGTCTGTACCCGTGCATAGCACGGGCTCAACACTAGTGTTTAATAATTCCGATTTGAGCACCAACTGTTACAAATTTGAAAAAAAAAAGAAAAAGAAAAAAAAAAAGAAACTGTGTTACAAACATATATACATTATATATGGAAATAGACAAAGACAACAAAATCACGTCATTATATCTATACAGAACTTTCGAAATTAGTGTCCTCTTCCAAGAGAGGGCGTATCCCGCATTCACCAATCTTCCATTTGAAACTTCTGATTTTGAAATTCAAAACAAGCTCTATGGATTCCACATTTCTTACTTCACCTTCGAATGTGTACAAATGCTCAGTTAAGAGTGGACTTAGAGTTGGGCATCTTGAATTATACTCGCAACCACTCTTATTGTCTACGAGGGAAAGCATTACCGACGACCAGCAATCCTCATCATCAGTTTTGTTAGCCGTTCTAACTAGCAAGATGCAAACCTTAAATCTCAAAGTTGTAGGAATACTCCTCTGATTCAACTTCACTGCGAGAGAACCTCCAGTAGTAGTTCGGTAAGTGAAGAACGCAGAAACTTCTCTCCCTGGCAAGATTGCGTAGTTACTTGTCGATGTCTGGATGATGATGTCTCTCCCTTCTTCATTCACTTTCCAGCAGTCAATAAATCTGAGACAAACTTCGGGATTGGGAAAGGAGCAAGCAAGTCTCTCCAGTGACTCACATGATTCTGCCTCTAAAATTGATAACGAACCTGGAAGCTGCGGGAGTGATACCAGCTTCGTGCATTTGTTAAGTACAAGTCGACGTAAACGAGAGATTCCACTCATCCATGCAGGAAATTCTTCTATTTTTGTCTCATTTAACTCGAGTTCTGTGATGATGTCAAGGCATGTGGGTATTCTTCAAGGTCTTTGCAATATGTTATACGCAAGTCATGAAGTTGAGACCATGACTTGATCGACAAGGGAACTTCTTTTATCAAAGTTCCACGAAGCATAAGTTTTCTAATGTTTGTAGAAATCACGGGAAAACTTGTCAATTTTGAGCAACCAGTGACATCAAGTTCTTCTAGAGAATCCAAGATGATGTTGAATGGAAGAACCTCTACCTTTGAGCATTCATGTAAGCTCAACTCTCTCAACATGCGAAGGTTTCCAATACACGAGGGGAGCTCCACCAGACTTGAGCATCCACGGAAATCCAATTACTCAAGATTAATGATATTTCCAATAGATGAGGGAAGATTTACTAGGCTTGAGCATTCATTGAGCCAAAATTCCCATATATTAATGAGATTTTCTATTGATAAGGGAAGCTCCACAAGGCTTGAGCATCCATTGAGATATAGTCTCTCGAGATTAATAATTTCTCCAATAGATGAGGGAAGTTTCATTAAGCTTGAGCATTCACCAAGATACAATTTCTTGAGACTAATGAGATTACCAATAGATGAGGGAAGCTCTAATAGGCTTGAACATTTACTAAGATCCAATCTTTGTAGATTAATGAGATTTCCAATAGACGAAGGAAGTTCCACTAGGCTTGAGCATCTACTTAGATATAATATTTGTAGATTAATGAGATTTCCAATAGATGAAGGAAGCTCCACTAAAGTTTGAACATCTGTGGAAATAAAATTCTTGGAGATTAATGAGATTTCCAATAGATGAGGGAAACTCCACTAGGCTTGAGCAGCTACAAATATCCAATTCCTGGAGATTAATGAGATTCCCAATAGATGAAGGAAGCTCCACTAGGCTTGAGCATCCGCTGAGATCTAATTTCTTGAGACTAATGAGATCTCCAATAGATGAGGGAAGCTCTACTAAACTAGAACATCCGTAGGGATAAAAACCCTGGAGATTGATAAGATTTCCAATAGACGAGGGAAGTTCTACTATATTCGAACAATTTATTATATTTAAGCTCTGAATATTAGTAGCGTTCCCAATAGAGGAAGGAAGCTCTATCAAACGTGAGCATTGATAGAGATTAATTTCTAGGAGATTAGTGGCGGTTGAGAGACAAGGAAGCTCCTTCAAATTCATTGAATAACCTAAATCCATCACCTCGAGGTTAACAAGGGGCTGTAATGACCAAAAGAAAAAGACAACACGTGAAAACGAGTTAAGTAATGAAGGCACATAAAGGCTAATGTCATGTCTTTATATCTCATTTTTTGAAAATAAGAGTTTTGTACAAAAATAATCGCATAGAAATTAAACTGAAATAAAACTCATAAAAGAATGGTAAATGCTTACTTGAATTCTTTCCCATAGTTTTTCGAGCTTGCTGTCTTTCAATATTATCTTGACAAGAAATTTGGGATTAAACTTAGAAGGCAAACATTTCAACGGATAATAATCCCAATGTAGAACTCTAAGTTTTGGAGGTAGATAGCATAAACCTTGTGGTAAGTGCAATCTTTCATGGTAGACTCTCAAAAATTTAAGATTAGGCCTTTCTTCAAAACCTCTCTCACTTATATTCAGTTCGTCCACGTTCCCATGAACTTCCAAATTTATACCTATAAGACGTTCACTACCCTGGAGAAAGAGACATAGAGATGGTCAATATAACTTTGTATATGAGTAAAAGAACTAAAAGATAAATGACAAAACTTACTGTATGCTCAGTGAGTACTTCACAAATCTCTCCACGAACTTCAAAACTTATTGCTTTCCCAGGCTCATAAACAGATTGGTTACGAACAATTTCTCTACCCAATAGAACTAGTAGATTATGCATGGGTTGAGTTTTTTCCTGGGATATGAGAGATCTCTGAAATAAGACTTGAAGCCCTCGTTGCATGTTCGAGAATTTGTGACGAAGTGTATCTTCATAGGTATGATCAACGCCTTTGTCGTTAAAAAAAAACAGGCTATATGCAGAAATAAATCTTTGTCTTCATCGTCCAAGGCATCATAACTAAAATTTAAAATGCTCCTTATATCTCCGTCAAGGGGAATCCTTAACCTTGGTAGTTCCCCTTTCCAATATTTCTTGGACATTCCCCGAAAATAAGAACCCATCACCCTAAGTCCCAAAGGGAGATTACCATAAAGACTTGTAACTTTCTTAGCAAGCTTACCAAAACCGTCATGAGGGGAATCCTGACAAAAAGCATGCATGCAGAAGATTTGAAGAGCCTCATCATCTGGTGGAAACTCCACATTGTAAATATGTTCGATCTGAATTGCTTTCAAAAGTTTTTGATCTTGTGTTGTGATGATAATATGAGATCCAAGACCGAGGCATATCACTTTTGGCATGGCAAGTAATTGCACTAGTTGATGCACTCCATCAAGAACAATAAGCACTTTCTTTCCCATCACAAAGTTTTGTGCAGTTCCTAAATGATGAATCTTGATATCCTTTTAGTTAAATAATTGAGATACAAATTGCTGCTCTAATTGCAACTTCACATCATGATCATCAGAACAAATTGGTCTTGCATAACTTGGTTTGAATTTCATGAAAACACTCAATTGAAAACCATATGAGATTTGATTATGTAGAACTCTAGCAATGGTGGTCTTACCAATTCCAGAAGGACCCAAAATCCCAACCGTCCTCCTTTCATCTCCTGATTCTAGGCAGAGCAAATGTTTCATTTTTTCCATATGAGCTCCCATCCCAATTAAACCATCGAAATCACTTGATGTAACTAATCAATCTTTTGGAAATTTCAGTGACAATTTCTTCAATCATGGCAGCTTCATTTTCCCTACAAGAAAAAAGAAAAGAGAGATTAATACATTTAGTTTGATGTGTTGAAAGATTAAGAGAAAAGTATACGAACCAGTTTCTTGATTCGTAACCAGCAATTGTAGCAATGTCCTCAAAAGCTTGTCTCTGAAGATGCATCTATTGACATAGATGATGTACTAAAACAAAAGTAGTACAGGATGTGGATCAGAAGGGTCAAGTTAAAGAAGAAGGAAATCTATTTAGTGTTCAAGAGAAAATTCGAGAAGCGACAAGAAAGATTTAGAAGACTAAGGACTTTCTTAACATAAAGATAAAAGAAAGTTTTATGAGAATTGTTAATTACCTAAATTGTAAAAAGCAAATTAACAATTCCTAGTTTGATTAGAATTGGGAATTAGCCTACTGTGTGGCTAAGTCCAATTAGTATAAATAGGGGAGGCTGAGTCTTGAGAACGATTAGCACTTCATGAATTGAGAGATCTTAGCGTTTGAATCTTAAACTCAAGAAAGAATAGTTTGAAGATTCAATCTAGGCTAGAGAGAATAAGATTAGAAAATAGAGTTAAGGAAAAACCTTGTAAGAACTTATTTTCTAATAAAAAGAGAAAGTTGATTTGATCTTTTGTCTTAAAAGCTAAATCACATAGCTCTTGCGTTTTCAATTGGTATCAGAGCAAGTACTTGTAAGGATTTAGTACGGGTGAGATCTTGTGGAAAAGATGGAGAGCTACGGTGATCTTCTCAACAACAACAAGGTCATTCTTGACGATGGAAACTATGGATTTTGGAAATCAAGGATGAAATCGATTATTGGTGGAATAGATCGACTTGCCTGGAAGACAGTTCTTGAGAAGTGGGAAGAACCAACAATCAAGGATGAAAAAGGTTCGAAGAAAGCTAAGCCAGAGGAAGATTGGACTGAAGATGAACTGAAGAAGTCAAAATACAACTCACGGGCTCTCACAGCTATTCACTGCAGCGTAGGAAGGAAGCAATTTGAATTAATTCAAGGATGTGAGACAGCAAAAGAAGCATGGGATATTCTTCAAATCCAGTATGAGGGTACATCGAAAGTTCAAAGCTCCAGAAAAGACATGTTGGCGTCTCGCTTTGAAAATCTGAGAATGGAAGAACATGAATCAATTTCTGATTTTAGTTCTAAAATCAGTACCTTGGCTCAGGAAGCTGTAACCCTTGGGAAAACATATAATGATCATAAATTGGTTAAAAAGTTTCTTTGATGCCTACCCACAAAGTTCATGGCTTACAAAACTGCGCTGTGTGTATCAAACAAAATTGAAGATTTGACCTTTTCAGAAGTAGTAGGAATGCTACAAGCTCATGAGTTGGAATTGAGAGGAGTTAAAAATACTAAAGGTGTTGCTTTAACGGTCTGTGAAACAAAGGACAAGATAGAAGATGATGATCCCGTCAGTATGTTGGTTCGCAGATTCGATCGTGTACTCAAAAGAGTAGAACAAGGTCAAGGTCAGAAAAGGTTCACTTCGTACAAGCAGACTGGCGAAGAGAGCAAATTCACAAAAAAGGCAGAGATGCAATGACATGAATGTAAAGGTTTTGGCCACTTTATTCGTGAATGTCCTACATTCAAGAGGAGAGAAAGCAAATGTTCTATGTGCAAAGGCTTAGGACATACCCAGGAAGAATGCGTAAGTCGAAAGGAGAAATCTCTGTTAAGTATGGATGAGGATACTGAGGAAGACAGTGAAGAAGAAATTCTGAATTTTGTGGCATATCTGGGTATTACAGAGTTCGTAGATGGGGAGGAGGTTTCAGACTCAGAAGGTGAACCTGAAGAAGAATTAATAGACAGCTATAATGAGGTGCGAACTGCACTTATTAGAATTGGAAAAGAGAATCAAGAATTAATAAAAGAAAAGGATCGCCTTGCAAGTTTGGTTAACTGTCTACAAGATGAATTAGAGTCTGAAAGGAAGCTTAGCCAAGAAAGTGTGTTACTGATTAAAGAAAAACTCAATTTGTCTAAAAGGTGTGAAGAACTACAAAACAATTTAATGCAGAAAAAGGAAAATCTGCAAAGTTGCAAACAGAACTTGATCCCAACATAAGAAGATTCACATGTTTGTAGGAAATAAGCAACTAGATGAGATTCTAAGCTATGGAAGAACAGAACAGACTCATAGAGGCTTAGGATTTGACAGTCGAACAGCTGGTAATACAGGATGAACCAAGTTTGTTTCAGGTCGACTAAATACTGCGGTAACAAATACAATGTTTTTACTGTGGGAGACATGGACACATAAAAGCTTTCTGTTACAAATACTGGGAAAAGGTTCAAAGACTCAAGCGTCAAGGCAAGTTCCTCTTGAATGGATTTTGTAAACAAATTTGGATAAGAAAGTTAGATCTATATCAGAGTGTATCAAGGGGAGTCACGAAGTTTACTTCAGGTATAAACTTCAGATGCAATATGGCATTGATTACAGAAGAACCATATAATGACAGTCCTTGGTATTTCGACAGTGGTTGTTCTCGTCATATGACCGGCACACAAAATTATTTACAAGATTTCAGAAAAATCAGAGGTGGTAAAGTTACATTTGGTGATGGAGGTCATGGAGATATTCAAGGAAAAGGAAGAACCGATGATACTACATTGCCTAAGCTAATGAATGTATACCTAGTTCAAGGCTTGAAAGCAAATTTAATAAGTGTGAGTCAATTGTGTGATGAAGGATTGGCAATATCATTTACTAAAGTTGACTGCAAAGCTACTAACAAAGAGAATGATGTTGTGCTAAGAGGAAAACGATCTGGAAACAACTGTTACATGTGGAATGGCAATTCAGATGTGTGTTTTTCAGCAAGAGATGATCTCAATTTGTGGCATCAAAGGCTTGAACATAAGAATGTCAGAAATCTGACAACTTTGGTCAGTAATGAGATAGTACGAGGGGTCCCTCATATCAAAGGAGTTGATCGTATGGTGTGTGGACCATGTAATCAGGAAAAGCAAGTGAAGATCCAACACAAGAAAGTTCCTGATGTGCAATCAAAAGATGTTCTGGACTTAGTTCACATTGATTTAATGGGGCCTATGCAAACAGAGTGCTAAACTGGGAAGAAATACGCTTTTGTTCTAGTTGATAATTATTCAAGATACACATGGGTTCGCTTCATTCGTGTGAAATCAAATACTATGGAGAGTTTTAGGATCTGGGCTTTGCAACTCATAAATGAGAAAGGAGGAATTAAAAGAATACGCAGTGACCATGGTGGTGAATTTCAAAACGAAGCAATGAAAATGTTTTGTGAGAATCATGGCATATCACATCAGTTTTCTGCTCCTAGGACGCCTCAGCAAAACGGAGTGGTTGAGAGGAAGAATAGAACTTTGCAAGAAATGGCTCGAGCAATGATTCATGGAAATCGAGTTTCACAAAAATTCTGGACTGAAGCATTAATTACAGCGTATTACATCATAAATCGAGTATACGTGAGGAAAAACTCAACCAAGACGCCATATGAGTTGTGGAAAGGCAAAAGTACAAATCTGAGTTATTTTCATGTATTTGGATGCAAGTGTTACATCCTGAATGACAAGGATTATCTCGGGAAATTTGATTCTAAGAGTGATGAAGGAATATTTCTTGGTTCTTCAGAAAGTAGTACAACTTTCAGAATTTACAACAAAAGGTTGAGCACCATAGTAGAATCAGTTAATGTGGTCTTTGATGATCTGTCTTTTAATCAATGGACTGGAGATGAATCTGACAGTGATTCAGAAGATTTGGGTACAAGTAGACCAGAAGAAGTGGAAGCTGACATCAAATCTGAAGAAAAGTTGATCAAAAGCCAAGAACCTTCGCTGCAAGTTCATAAAAATCACTCTGCATCAGATGTTATAGGGGATCTCAGAGAAAGTATGAAAACCAGAGGTGTTAAGATTGATTTTAAGAAAATGGAGAGCAACTTTGCAAGCTGGAAAAAAGTTCACTTTGAGTGTTTTGTTTCATTTTTTGAACCAAAGAATCATCTTGAAGCTCTTGATGATAATTCATGGATTATAGCAATGGAAGAGGAGTTAGAGCAATTTGAGCGAAACGAGGTATGAGAGTTAGTTCCACGACCTAACAATGTAAATGTGATATACACAGTGATATGTCTATATTTTGAAACAAGGCAAGATTGGTGGCTCAAGGATATACACAGTGATATGTCTATATTTTGTCTCTCTTTAGCCTGTTTTTATCATGCATTTAGCTAGGATAACTCATTGGTTTGCATCGTTTTCTAGTCCTTTCTATACACTTTGCACGTCTAGGTAGTTCTTGCATCATCCTTGCATACATTGTGCATTTTGGAGTATTTCAGGTATTTAGGAGTCGTCCGAGCCATTGTCGTACGAGCCATTGTCTTCCGAGCCATCCGTTCGACCCGTCCCACTCGAGTGGGATTTAGCTTTTGACGTCTTCATGAAAGTCGTAGGGAATTGAGTTATCTTTCCAACGCCGTTTATTTCAAGTCAATCGGAGGTGTGGTTCAAGAGTTATCATCGTTTTAGTGGATGCGTATACACCACGCTCGAGCCATGCTCCTCAGCCACGCATTCCAGCTTGTTTGATCGAGCCATGCTCCCCCGCCACGCTCCCCAGCGTCCGTCCGAGCCATGCTCCTCAACCTTCCGTCCAAGCCATGATGACATTGCATTCCATTCGATGCACACAGACTCGATCGCACATGTCGGGAAGAAAGACGTTTGGTTTCACGCGCTTCAGGAGATTACCGAACCGACGCTTTACCTTGTCGTTTTAAGTTTTAGGGCTTTCCATGTTGGACTACTATACATACATTTTGTTAAGTCTTGTTTTGGACATCTTATCTTTTATCTCGTTTTCGTTCCCAGAAGGTTTTTGAACCTAGCCACCAATACGTTATGAGACTTGTATTCTGATATCTTTGAGATTTATTCAGATTTTGCATTTGATTCCTTCTAAAAAGTTGTTCATCTTATTTTTATCTACCTTATAATGCTTGTTTCAATGTTTTCTGGGTTTGCATCCTTGACTATGATTTTCGGATCTGAGTAGTGCGGTAGTTCTTGAGGATGGGATAGATTAGGTGGAGGATTTTAGGATGTAGGGTGTGTAAGCTTGATTTGTATGATTCCCTTCTGGACTAGAGTTAGAACTACTAGTTTCTCTCTGATCAATTGGAACTAGGTTCGAGACATTTCCACACCCAAAA
>NC_025700.1:16409680-16433479 GCF_000633955.1 Camelina sativa
CGACATCAATTATTCCCACCCTTAGGACCTCTTTCTTCCTGATTTTTATTACATTCCTGAGACTGTTTCGTTTCTTGCTTTTTAGTTCATGCTTAGACTCGTTTATGTTTTTATTCATTTTCGCTTCTTGTCATGCATTCTCGTTCCTAGTTCTGTGACTCATTTCCGTTTTGAATTGTCATCATTCTAGGACTGTTAGACAAACACTCTCTTTGAATTGGCTTAAGTTGTGATTTCTTGATTGCATCTTTATTGTTAGCAACATCCCATTTGGATTGACACCTTAAGTACTACAACTACATAAGGTTAATTGAACCTACTAGGACACACAAAATTCCTAGTATCAATCAGATTGAAGGAATTGATTTTAAGGAGACATTTTCTCCAGTAGCAAGACTTGAATCAATAAGATTTTTTCTAGGAATGGCATGTATCATGAATTTCAAGGTGTTTCAGATGGATGTTAAGAGTGCTTTTCTAAATGGAATTCTACAGGAAGAAGTATATGTGGAACAACCTAAGGGATTTGAAGATCCAAGGAATCCAGATTATGTGTATAGTCTAAAGGGCATGGTATGAAAGGTTGACTAACTTTTTATTACAGCAAGGTTATGAACGAGGAAATGTAGACAAAACTTTGTTTGTATTAACCAGAGAGCAAAACATCATGGTTGTACAAATTTATGTGGATGATATCATCTTTGGAAGCACATCACAAGACTTGGTGAATAAGTTTGTGGAGAATATGTCTCAAGAGTTTGAAATGAGTCTTGTTGGAGAATCGAAGTACTTTATGGGTTTGCAGATCACTCAAACAGATGAGGGGATATTTGTGTCACAAAGTACCTATGCAAGGAAGCTACTAACAAAGTTTAAGCTAGATAAGTGCAAAGAAGCGGTCATTCCAATGAGTACGACAAAGAAATTAACAAAGGATGAGAAAGGGCAATATGTTGATGTTACCTTGTATAGAGGTATGATTGGAAGTTTGTTGTATTTGACAGCAAGCAGACCTGATTTATGCTACAATGTAGGAGTTTGTGCAAGATATCAAGCAAAACCCAAGCAATCTCATCTAGAAGCTGTGAAAAGAATTATCAAGTATGTCAAGGGAACACTTGATCTCGGTCTTTGGATGTCAAAAGGGTCAAATTCGAGTTTAGTAGGATATTGTGATGCAGATTATGCTGGGAGTCTGGATGATCGAAAGAGTACAAGTGGTGGTTGTTTCTTTTTGGGAAATAACTTGATTTCTTGGTTAAGTAAGAAACAGAATTCTGCATCATTATCTACAGCTGAGTCATAATATATTGCTATGGGAAGTTGCTGCACTCAATTACTTTGGATGAAGCAAATGTGTGCAGATTATGGCATGAATTCAGGAATCCTTCAAGTTTTATGTGACAACCAAAGTGCCATCGATTTGTCAAAGAATCTTGTACAACATTCAAGGACAAAGCATATTGATGTGAGGCATCATTTTATTAGAGAACTTGTTGAGAACAAAGAGGTTCTGATTGATCATATGTCTACAGAGATGCAATTGGCTGATTTGTTCACTAAAGCACTAGATTATCAAAGATTTGTGATGCTGAGAAATCGGATTGGAGTGTGCAGAATTTGATTGTACCTTTGTGGTACAATAACTGGTTCAAGATTGATTGAAGTAATTGTTTTGACAGTTGACCAGTTGGGTGTTTTTGTGCTTGGATCGTATAGTTATGGGCTTGGGCTGTTTTGTTTCTATTTAATAAAGGGTTGATTGGTTTATAATCAGAGGTCTTGTAGCTATCAAAGAAGAGGAAGAGGCAACTATAAAAAAAACCCTAAATTTTTGCTTGTCGAAGAGAAGAGAGTGTGAATTGCAATGGTTCGAGCAACACGAAGTGGGTTGATCTCCGGAAGAAGAAAGTGTGAGAATCGGTCCGATGGTGATAAAAATCAACCACATCTAATTGATGAAGAAATCGAGGAGTTGGGGCATGCACCGGGTTTGGTTCCGTATTCGGAGGATTCATCTTCGAGAGACACAATTTCGGACGAAAATGAGTCGTTTGGGACAGCATGTGATGTTGACCTGAATGAATCGGAGGAAGTCGAGTTAATGAGCAGCCTTGTGGGATTTCGACTACTCGAGTTTGTGATTCTCGAAAAAGAAAGGAACCGATTTTAGAGAATTCAGATGATGGAGTCGATCCAATTGAAGTTACGGTTCAAGAGCAGATTGATCGGATGGCTAAGAAAAGAATAATCTCCAAGAAGTCTAGGCATGTTTCACCAAGCAAAACAAGAAAACAGGGGAACCGAGTACAAGATCTAAATCAAAGGTTAATACAGCAGCTTCATCAAGGTACAATAATTTCATTTCTCGTGGAATTACGGAGGAACGTTCTGTGGATCTTAAGTGTAAGGATGAATGGGGCTTTCTAGATTTGATTAAGAGAATGGGTATACCAGATTGTGTTGAAAATTTGCCTTACTATGTTAAAGAAGTAATCGCTGAGTTTTATGCTAGTTTGCCAGTCAAAGCGCCAACATGTGGAGTTGTAGTGAGTGTTCGTGGGTATTCTTATGATTTTTCTCCAGCTGCTATTAACAGAGCATTTCGCCAATCACCTTTGCCTGAAGCAGAAAAACAATCTGATGCAGATGCTGAATTACTTAGTCTTGGTAAAATTGCTGAAACTCTGAGTGGAGAAGATAATATTTCATGGGCAGATATGAATCCAAAAGATTTACCAGCTGCGTTTGGAGCTTTATTCANGGATTGGAGTGTGCAGAATTTGATTGTACCTTTGTGGTACAATAACTGGTTCAAGATTGATTGAAGTAATTGTTTTGACAGTTGACCAGTTGGGTGTTTTTGTGCTTGGATCGTATAGTTATGGGCTTGGGCTGTTTTGTTTCTATTTAATAAAGGGTTGATTGGTTTATAATCAGAGGTCTTGTAGCTATCAAAGAAGAGGAAGAGGCAACTATAAAAAAAACCCTAAATTTTTGCTTGTCGAAGAGAAGAGAGTGTGAATTGCAATGGTTCGAGCAACACGAAGTGGGTTGATCTCCGGAAGAAGAAAGTGTGAGAATCGGTCCGATGGTGATAAAAATCAACCACATCTAATTGATGAAGAAATCGAGGAGTTGGGGCATGCACCGGGTTTGGTTCCGTATTCGGAGGATTCATCTTCGAGAGACACAATTTCGGACGAAAATGAGTCGTTTGGGACAGCATGTGATGTTGACCTGAATGAATCGGAGGAAGTCGAGTTAATGAGCAGCCTTGTGGGATTTCGACTACTCGAGTTTGTGATTCTCGAAAAAGAAAGGAACCGATTTTAGAGAATTCAGATGATGGAGTCGATCCAATTGAAGTTACGGTTCAAGAGCAGATTGATCGGATGGCTAAGAAAAGAATAATCTCCAAGAAGTCTAGGCATGTTTCACCAAGCAAAACAAGAAAACAGGGGAACCGAGTACAAGATCTAAATCAAAGGTTAATACAGCAGCTTCATCAAGGTACAATAATTTCATTTCTCGTGGAATTACGGAGGAACGTTCTGTGGATCTTAAGTGTAAGGATGAATGGGGCTTTCTAGATTTGATTAAGAGAATGGGTATACCAGATTGTGTTGAAAATTTGCCTTACTATGTTAAAGAAGTAATCGCTGAGTTTTATGCTAGTTTGCCAGTCAAAGCGCCAACATGTGGAGTTGTAGTGAGTGTTCGTGGGTATTCTTATGATTTTTCTCCAGCTGCTATTAACAGAGCATTTCGCCAATCACCTTTGCCTGAAGCAGAAAAACAATCTGATGCAGATGCTGAATTACTTAGTCTTGGTAAAATTGCTGAAACTCTGAGTGGAGAAGATAATATTTCATGGGCAGATATGAATCCAAAAGATTTACCAGCTGCGTTTGGAGCTTTATTCAGCATCTCGGGTTATAACTGGATACCATCGTCTCATAGGAATCATGTGTCTGAGCAGCGAGCTAGGCTTGTGTACAAAATTTTCAAAGGAATTCGCTTCGACTTTGGAAGAATGGTTTATGATCAGGTGTTTGAGTTGTCTACTGTTAAGAAGAATGATTCTTGGTGGTTAGTGTTTCCTAGGACTATTTTTAAGGTTCTTATGCATCAGAAGAAGATAGAGACAACTGAGTCTGAAGTGTTTGTCAAACCTGTAGCATATCGAAAAGATGCTCGCACTGGTAAGGCCTATGCTACTAAGTTCCCTGAGTGTCCTAGTTTTTATGTTCCACCAATATCATCTGCACCACCTCCTGCTGCAAATCCTGGTCAGAATTATCTTAATGTTGAGCTTGGAAGCATTCGTATGACATTGATCGATCAGAATGATCCTGAGGTTGTTTATGGATCTCTAATTGATACAGCTCGAGTACTACAGACTCTATCCAGAGTGGTACATCGATTGACCCAGAATCATCCCATGTCAAAGATGCTCTGATTGGTTTTTAACATGTATACTCTTCAAGCAGGGGGAGAAGAATCAGTTTATGGGGGAGTATGTCTCAGTTTGCGGGGGAGCATCAAGATAGTTTGTTCTTCAGTTTGTTTTAAATGTTGAACTTCTTTTGTTTTTAGACCTTGGTTTTTGGGATGTTTCAGTTTCGTGTTAAACTTTGAATGCTTGTCAATCAGACTTTCTGATAAGTTTGAGAAGTTTAGTATTGCTGCAAATTATAGATCATGGATGCTTGAAGGAGCATAATGATAAAAAGGGGGAGATTGAAGATGCATCTATTGACATAGATGATGTACTAAAACAAAAGTAGTACAGGATGTAGCCAACCGTGGTATCCCAGGAGTTGAAAGCATGTATGCCGCATCTCTGAGCCGTGAGTGACCTGCTCGACCAGCTGAAAGGGCAATTAAAAAATAGATGGTCACGGCTTTCAGGATTCGCATTGCATAAGAGGCAGTTTGGGTTTGTTTGGAGCCCCCAGCTGAGGATTCGGTCCCGAGTTGGGCATCGATTGAGAGTGAAGAGCCAGGTCAAGAAATTATGTTCAGGGATACCCCCGCAGGTCCATACAACTTTCCTCCAAGGCACCATTGGGGAATCTCCTCGTAGTAGTCGGTAAATCATGCCCGTAGAGTAGCAGGTAAGGACCTTACCCTCAGGTTCCCACTCATAGTAATCATCCTCTTCCGTTAGGGTAGTAGTGGTTAAGTGAATTGAGAGTGCTACATGTTCTTCTGTTCTGGCATTTGGGAAGTTCCATTGGCCCCCACGGTAAACTTGACTCAGTTTGGTGGTCAAGGGGATCCCCAACCTCGAGTTCCCTGTTGATGACATGAAATCAGTGAGCTTTCCAAAGGGCGTCCAGTTATCCGTCCAAAACCGACATGTTAGCCCATTCCCAATCTTTAATTTGATCCATTTGTAGGCATCATCCCTTATCTTCACCAGTTTATTCCCGAGCCAAGAGTAGCTTGGTCGTTGCTTCATTATCCAGAAGTTATTTAAGCAGCCTCAGAGAAAATGAAATTTGAACCAAGCTACCTAGACATATCCCGACCTGAAGAAAAGGAGCCAAATAAGCCGCAGAGTACACGCTCTATTCCAAATGGTAATGTCTTTTAAACCCAATCCTCCTTGATCCATCCTCTTTGTAACTGTTTCCCAAGAAACCCTAGCAGAATACTAACATTCCAAACTTCCTTTCCACAGATATGCACTACAAAGTGATTTGATCTTTGCCACACACTGTTTTGGGAGAACAAAGGTGGAGCACCAGAAGTTTGAGATCCCAGCGATGATTGTGTTAATCAGCAAGAGACGTCCTACAAAAGATAAGTATTTAGAGGACCAGTTGCTCAGTTTTCCTTTAACTTGTTGCAGTAGTGGCTCACAGTCCTGCATTGTTAACTTTTTTGTGCAGAGGGGAACACCTAGATAGCAAACTGGGAGGTGCCCATGCGATAGTACAGTAGTGACCTTGATCAGTTCTATTTCATCCTCACTAAGTCCTCCTGCAAAGAAGGATGATTTCTCAAGACTAATTGCAAGACCTGATCTCTGCTCAAACTCGCTTAGTACTTGTAGCACACTCTGGATAGAAGAAAGAGAGTCATCCATGAGTATAAGCAGATCATCAGCAAAACACAGGTAAGTGAGCTTTGCTTTGTCACATTTATGGTGATACTTGAATTTTCCTTCTTTTGCCGCCTTATTAAGCATTAATGACAAGTTGTTCATCGCTATTACAAATAGGTAATGGGATAGGGGATCACTTTGGCGAAGTCCCCTCTTACCTTTGAAATAGCCATGAACAAGTCCGTTGTAACCAACCATGAAGTTGGGTGTACAGACACAGGCTTGCAGCCATCGGATATATTGGTCAGGGATCTCCAATCCTCTCAAGCAGTTAAACAAGAAGTCCCAGGACAAGGTATTAAAAGCTTTGGCTATATCCACCTTGAGAACTATTCTTTTAGGTCCCCCTGATTTATGGTATCCATTAACTATTTCAGATGCTAAGATGGTATTCTCCAGAAGCAAGCGATCCTTTACAAACGCCGTTTGATTTGGGACAATAAACAGAGGCAGTAGCGGTTTGAACCGGGAGACTAACAACTTGGAGACCAACTTATATATAGTGTTTAAACAAGAAATCTTCCTATAGTCCGCAATCTTTGAAGCCCTAGGGAGCTTAGGGACCAGAGTGAGGATGGTAGCATTCACAAACGAGGGCATGAAAGACGACTGGAAGAAGTGGCTTACTGCGTCTATAAGTTCAGTTCCCAAAATTCCCCAAGTAGCTTTATAGAAACCTGATGTCAGACCATCAGGATCAGTGGCTTTGTTAGGATTCAACTTCATCAGAACCTTGGTTATCTCCGAGGCCATAGGAATGCTTCTCAAAGAGTGGACTTGCGCTGAAGAGCAACTAAAGGTGTTTGTTTCCTGAAACCAAGATTACGAGGACCATAGGACTGGAGATGAAGGTGTATCCGAAGCCAAAATAGACTTGAAGTGGGCAACAGCATGATCACCCATAGCAACTGGATCCGTAAGTAGCTCACCAGATTCAAGGATAAAGGATCTAATGGTATTAAAACTTGCTCTCGATTGACATATCTTATGAAAGTAGGAGGTATTCAGATCCCCTTCCTTTAACCAGTTTATCCTTGACTTCTGCTTAAAGTATCTCTCCTCTAAGTCCCTCAGGAAGGTCCATTTAACATGAAGATCTTGTTCTTGTTGGAATGTTGTAGGAGACGGGGTTTGGAGAGCTTGAGCCTGCACATCTAATAACAAACGGTTAGCCTCACTTACTCTCTGTTGTATTTGTGAATAGTTCTCTCTGTTTATGTGTTTAAGTTCATTCTTGATGGTCTTTTGCTTCCAGCATAAATCAGTGAGCGTGGAAGTAACGCTTCCGGCCTGAGTCCAAGCTTCATCAACCAACTGGAGAAAGTTCGGGTGCTTGGTGAGATAGTTGAAGAACTTAAAAGGTCTGTACCAGCTTTTGGAAATTGGTAGGTTAGGTCAACAAGGCTTGGGGAATGGTCAGAAGGGAGGGGGAGAGGAAGGTGGTAATACTATCCGGAAAAAGTCCTAATCAGTGGGAATTAATAGGATCAAGTTTTTTGGCAATTGGTCCTGCAGGTTGGTTATTAGTCCAGATAAACAGAGGTCCTTGAAAACGCAAGTCAAACAAGTCCATCTGGTTAAGGCAGTCCCGTAGTTCACACATTGGAGTCGTCAAACAGTTAACTGTAGGTGCAGAGTGCTCCATAGGGTGGATGATCTTATTAAAATCTCCTCCTATTAACCAGGGACACGAATCTAGTTCAAAGGACTGTTGCAGTTGCAATAATTTTATCCACAGGTCAGTTCTTTCCTCTCTGTTGTTACTAGCATAGATTGCTATGAAGACAAACTGTATGTTACCTCCAATAATCACTTCACATGTAAGACTCTGTTTTGGTTGATGCAGTACTCGGAGAGCCGCAAGATTTTTTCCAAATGATGACAATTCGACCATCCTCATCAGACAAGTGGTTTGAGGTAAAGTTCCATCCAGGACAAACTTTTGCCATAATCCGGTTCAAATTTAACTCTTTCATATGTGTTTCCAAAATTGCTCCAAAAAGGGGCTGGTGGCTTCTAAGCCAATCACCAAAAGGTTGATGCTTATCCGGGTCATTTAATCCTCGAATATTCCAAAAAAAAAATTTTGTAATCATAATTAATGAGCTTGGGCTTCTCCCTGTGCATGGAGCGTACCGACAGTGTGGAGCTCATCTGTAGTAATCGGTGGGACCAAAAAAGAAGTTTGGGCAGGGTGTGGGGGCAAACTTGGCTGGGGATTAGATGGAGGATCAGAAGCAGAAGGTGGACTATGAAGAGAGGGGTGGGACCTAGATCTTTTAAGATTAGGGGTTTTGTTAAAATCTGGTGGGGGTGAGTGGGGATAGGGCACTCCTTGAGGGGTATAAGAAGCAGGGAGGCCAACTATCCAGGGGGTGAGTGTGCATTTATTAAGATGGGGTAGGCTAGATGAGGTGGGACACGGTTGGGTGGTAGATGGGGTATTTACTTTTTGTAGAGGGGGAGTTATGGGTGCAGTTGGGATAGTGAGTGGGAGAGAGGGAGGGATAGACTGCAAAGTAAAAGGGGAGGGTTGATTCATGTCCAAAATAGTAGGTTCAGCGGATAAAACAGATAAAGGGTTTGAGGATTGAATAGGGTGTGGAGCAGGGAGTGAAGACTTTTTGGCGGGAGAGGATGAGGGAATCTTACTTGCTGCTGACAAAGGAGTGATCTTTGGGGTAGCTATTGAGCCCTTTAGGATAGCTATAGCAGGTTTTTCCACCACTTTCTTGCCTTTGGAGGATGCAGTGGCGTTGACTGGAGTATCCTGAACATGAGGTAGCAAGAGGCAGTTGCGAGCTACATGTCCAAGTTCCTTACAATGAGAGCAAGTGGGAGGGAGCTAGGGATATTCAACTCCAACTTCAACCACTTGTCCATTATCCCTTGTAAACTCCACTATAGCAGGCATCTTTTTGGTAAGATTAACAACTACTTTAGCATGAGATAATTGTAGGCTGACTAGATTAAGATTGAAGTCGTCGGTTTCCTTAGGACCTCCAACTAACCCTGCAATAATGCTTATGCCTTCGTTAGTACGCAGATCTAGTGGTATATCACGCATGTGGATCCAGATGGGAATGGAGTCAAGAGCAGGCGAAGCATTAGAGCAATGGGGGACCACAGGGCCGTATGGAGCATGGAGTCACCAATGTATCATATACATTTTTCAAGTACCTTTTGGCGAATGTACTCATTGGGGATCCGGACAAGTGCAGTCTGTGACAGGTGATTAACATGTATTTCTAACATGGTACCTTTACCCCACATATGATTCATAACACTCTGTATTTGGTGATACAGAGGTGGCCTACCATTAAAGAAGCAGATGATGAAATCCTTATGCATCTCAGCTCCTCTTTGGAAAACCGAATCAGGTATGTGCGTGGTGGGTTACCAGCTTCCGTATATGAGACAGGAGCAATCTTTTTTAGGGATTTATCAGTAGATTTCCTTAATTTTTCAGCCAGGGTACGAGTTTTAGGTTTTAAGGGAGTTTCAGTACCTCCTTGGTTCAAAGAAGAGCTGGTAACAACTATGGGGACTTCCATACCTTTAGTTTTTGGGAGACGGGATCTAGATTTAGCAGAGGTGTGGTTAGGTTGGGGTGGTTGAGTTGGCTCTGAGGAGATCTGAGAAGGTGGATTAGGAAGGGTTTGACAAGATGGAGTTTGAGAGACTGGAGGGGTTGAAGCTCTATTGGTATGGAGCGGTGAAGTTGACTTAGGAGCAAGCACAATAAATTTCTCAGTTAGAGTTACCTTTTCTGTAACAGTACATTCAGATCTAAGGTTTTCTGTAACAATACACTCAGTTACAGTTACCTTTTCACCAGGGGGTAGACTTTGGATAAAAGCGAAGTACCAACCGTGTGCATCTCCACATCGGTAGTTGATGTATTCAGTGCAGACACCACAGTAGGACCAACCACAACAGGCCGAGTAGATTTGGCAGTTTGTAATGGTTTGGCTACATTGGAGGATAACGGGGGAAAAAGGGCAAGAGAATACGATGCACCAGGGTCAGGGGGGTCAGGGGGGAGGAGGGGAGAGGGGAGGGGACTATCACCAGCGGTGAGCGGCGTCGGACTCATGGCTAAAGCACGACCATCAGGGAACCAGCGGTTCACCATTGGAAACCGTGTCAGAGAGAAAAAAGAAAACTTTTGGTAAACCGTAACATAATTACTTACCATTTAATTAGAGATAGTATGTAATTTAGAACTAATAATTTTTGGTGCTCTGTTTTTAGACTCCCAAAAGGATGTTTTGAGGCCATTGAGAGCAAGTGCAATGCGTTTTTGTGGTCGGGCTCTCCTTCTGATCACACTAAATCCAAGGTGGCTTGGGACAATGTGTACAAGCCAAAGGCTGAGGGTGGCTTGGGTATTCGACGGCTGCGTGATTCTTCTTTTTGCACTTACCCTAATTTGGCGACTATTCACCTGTTCGGTGTCTCTTTGGGTGGCTTGGTCTTGTTGTAGAGCCGTGCCTATGTCAGGCAAAGGAAACTCTCGCCTACGACCAAAATTTTTGGGAAAATTATAAAGGATTAATATACTTTTAATTTATTGTAATTACTAGAGGCTCACCTTTTATATTGAAACAACATTGTATTTTTAATCTTGGGTAACATAGTTAATAGTATATATATGATCTTTTAACTTAAAAACTGATTAAACCAAAAAATCAAACATTACAATTACAAATTGTGATAACTAATATATTCATATTCTTAGATTAATATAGTAATGTTACCAATTTTTGTACCAAAGAAGGGATAAAACATGATGTTTCAAAATTTTAATATTATTTTTGTTGATTTTCCTCCTTTGTGTGATATTAATTGTTATTTTAGAAATTTTTTTGTTTTATATGAATTATAAAAAAAAAAATTCAACACTGCCTCCGGCCCCAACATCTGTAGGAACGGCTATGTCTCGTCGTTATCTTTTCTCAAATGTTTCCTTCTGGAGTCTTCGAAAAGGTACCCTTGGCTCCTGGATTTGGAGAAAACTCCTAAAGTTGCGGCCGTTAGGTGCATCTCTTATGCAGACTGAGATAAAGAACGGTGAAGCTACTTTTTTTTGGTGGGATAATTGGACAGGGGCTGGATGCCTTATTGATATCGTTGGCCCTCAGCATCTTGGCAATGGCAGTAATACTTCAGTGGCTAAAGTACGTGGTGCAAATGTGATAGATTCTAGATCTATCCGAACACCAAACGAATACTGAATACTCCTTTACTGAATTGAATGAAAGATAAAGAGTTACAGAGAGAGTGAACTCGATATCGGAACTAAGAATTGAAAGAGTAGCTGAGATCTGTAAACAGCGATCAACATAGATCACTATCCAAGCACATCACTTGGGATCCTAAGCACATCGCTAAAGGAATTCTCATACAGATTCAACATGCCAAACAAATGAACTCTAACGACTCTATTAAAAAGGTTGAAGACGATCGTAACAGAAAAGTCTCTGAGTCAACCCAAGTCTTTGCTTCCTTCTTTAGTCAACTCATCCACACTTGCCACGTCACTCTTCTCTTTCGATAACTCCTGCTGACGTGGCTTCTTTCGATAATAAGATTGATGAATCGTATCAATACTTCCCTCCCGGAGACACAGCTTGTCCTCAAGCTGAAAAGAAGGAAACAACTGCACAAACTCACGAGAGAGCATCCAAGAATCTTCCTCTGCTGTGCGATCAAGCCAATGGATCAGAAACTCTCGCTGCCCCGTTGCATTGTAACGCACTGCCAGAACAGATTCGGGGTATAAGAACTCATCCTCCAAAAACTCCGGTGGATCCGTAGACTGCACTTCAATGTGATTCCCGACCACTGCCTTTAACTGAGAGACATGAAACACATCATGAATCTTAGCCCCTGTTGGAAGTTGAAGTCGATACGCCACTAGACCAATACGCTCAAGCACCTGGAAAGGACCAAAGAACTTCGCGGATAGTTTGTGACAGGGTCTACGAACCACTGTAAGTTGTCTGTACGGTTGTAATTTCAAATAAACCCAGTCCCCCACAGCAAACACCACATCTCTTCGGTGTTTATCAGCTTGACGTTTCATAATATCTTGAGCTCGTTGAAGATTTGCGCGAATCTTAGTCAATACCACATCTCTCTCGCGTAACTGCACTTCTAGCTCCCAATCAGCAGTTGATCCCAACTCAAAAGGCACCACTTGTGGAGGATCCCTTCCGTAAACCACATTGAAAGGAGTAGTTTTAATAGCCGAGTGGTAGGCAGTATTATAAGAATACTCTGCCCACGCCAAATACTTGCCCCAAGTTCGAGGCTGACCAGATGCGAAACACCGTAAATAAGTCTCCAAGCAACGGTTCAGGACCTCCGTCTGACCGTCTGTTTGAGGATGATACGCGGTGCTATACTTCAGCTTAGTCCCAGCCAATCGAAACAAATCCTTCCAAACCAACCCCAAGAACACTCTGTCACGATCAGAAACCATAGATTTTGGAAAACCATGTAACTTGACCACCTCAGAAGTGAACTTCAAGGCCACGTCCATTGCCTTAAATGGATGTTTGAGACCAATGAAATGCGCAGCTTTGCTCAAACGATCCACAACCACCAAAATTACGTTGATACCACAAGATGTCGGTAAGCCTTCAATGAAATCCAGTGATACATCCTCCCAAACAGCTTTTGGTATAGGTAAAGGTTGTAACAGACCCGCTGGAGCTAACGTTGAATACTTGTGAGTCTGGCACACAGCACATTCTGTTACATACTTCTGCACATCTGTATACATACCTTGCCAATGGAACTGAGCTTGAACGCGCTTCAACGTCTTTAATATGCCTGCATGACCTCCCACTTGACTGTCATGAAACTCACGTAAAAGCAATGGTAAAAATCGTGACTGCTTGGGTAAGACCAGTCGTTTTTTATACCATAATCTACCTTCCACCAAATGGTAATTGCCCAGACTATCCGGAGATGATGTTAACTGTATTATCATGCGTTTTATACTCTCATCATTATCAATCTCCTTGTATAAATCATGAAGTTGGATTGCTGACGGAACCACCAATGATAACAAGGACGTGGATATCGGATGAGCAATGCGTGAAAGTCCATCAGCTGCTTTGTTTTCCACCCCAGGTTTATACACAATATCCATATCATAACCCAACAACTTAGTCAACCACCTCTGATACTCCATATTCACTTCCTTCTGATCCAATAAAAACTTCAAACTTCTTTGATCAGTATGTACTTCAAATCTCCTGCCCAACAGATAGTGTTTCCACTTCAAAACTGCTAAAACAATAGCCATTAATTCTCGCTCATATGCAGGTTTGATCTGTTCTCTAGGGGTAAGAGCATGACTAAAGTAAGCCAGAGGCCTTTTGTCTTGAACCAACACTGCACCAACCCCAGTCCCTGACGCATCTGTCTCTAGCACAAAGGTTTTGTCAAAATCTGGTAATCCCAACACTGGTACTGAAGACATTGAAGTCTTAAGTTTATCAAATGCACCCTGCGCAGTGTCAGACCAAGCAAATTTGTCTTTCTTGAGTAAGTCAGTTAACGGTTTAGCAATCATACCATACCCTTGTACGAACTTCCTGTAATAGCCAGTAAGTCCCAGGAATCCGCGAAGCTGCTTAGTGTTCTGTGGTGTTGGCCAGCCAAGCATAGCTTCTGTCTTGACCGCATCTGTAGCCACCCCCTGCGAAGATATAATGTGTCCGAGATATTCAACCTTGTCTACTCCAAATAAACACTTCTTTTGGTTAGCAAACAATTGATTATCCAGCAACAGCTGTAGGACCAAAGACAAATGCTTCACATGATCAGATAATGACGGACTATAAATCAGTATGTCATCAAAGAAGACCACAACAAAACGCCTGAGATAAGGTTTAAACACTGAGTTCATCAATGCCTGAAAGGTAGCTGGGGCATTTGTGAGACCAAAAGGCATCACTAAAAATTCATAATGTCCCTCAAGTGTTCGAAAAGATGTCTTCTGAATGTCTTCTTCTCGCATACGTATTTGGTGATAGCCTGATCTTAGATCGATTTTTGAGAAAATCACTGAACCATGCAACTCATCCAACAGCTGATCTATTACTGGAATCGGAAACTTGTCAGGAACAGTAGCCCTATTCAAGGTTCTGTAATCCACACAGAACCTCCAGGAGGAATCCTTTTTGCGCACCAGCAATACCGGACTTGAAAAGGGGCTGTTACTAACACGAATGATTCCTGAAGTCAACATTTTATCCACCATCTTCTCCATTACTTCCTTTGTAGAGTGTGGGTAACGGTAAGGTCTTACAGAGATAGACTGTACCCCAGGTTTAAGTGTGATTGAGTGTTCCTTACCTCGTATTGGTGGTAAACAAGTAGGTATAGCAAACACTTTCTCGAACTTCTCTAGCAAAGAATTGATAAGGGGTGATACAACAACTTCCGTGGATAACTTCTTCCCTTTTGATAACTCCATCAAATGTTTATCAGTTAGCGCTTTGCGAGGAGGAGAGTCCAAAGTCTTCAACGATAACGGTTGTCCATGTAAAGAAGGATCACCATGTAATGTTACCAATTGTCCCTTATAAGTAAACTGCCACTCCTGCAACTTCCAATCAACTTCTGTTCTTCCCAGTGTTTCCAACCATTGAACTCCGAGAATAACATCCACACCACCCAAGTCTAAAGCAATGAAATCACTGTCAAATGCTACACCACCCAGTTGGAACTGTACTTGTTTACAAATCCCAGAACCTTGGACAGATACACCATTCCCTAACAATATATCCAAACCCGAAACTGTGTAAACCTTGAGTTTAGTACGGGCTGCCATTGTAGGGGTAATGAAATTATGTGAAGCCCCAGAATCAATCAATACTACTACCTTACTCTTCCCTATCTGTCCCCACAATTTTGTTGTCCTTGGAGAATGCAATCCGAGATAAGAGTTAAGAGATAAACATCTCACTTCTGGAGCTTGAATAATCTCCCCTATATCTTCAGGATGCCACTCCTCATCCATTACTTCCAGTTCCAAACCTTCGACCACCGTTAAAATTTGTAAAGCCTTAAGTGGACATACATGACCACGAGTGTAATTACCTTTACACTTAAAGCAAATCCCCTTGCTTCTCATAGCGTCTAATTCTTCTGCTGTGTGACGTTGTCTAGGGGGAAGAACTGGTCGTGTATTAACTGTGGTTTGAGCTCCTTGACCAGCTGCAGCTTGAACTATCAGAGGTTTATGAGTTGTATATTGTTGTGGAGTTCGGGTTACAAAAGGTCTGGAAGTGATGCTAGTCTTGTTATTCTTCTCACTAATTAACTGGCAAAAGGAACTTGATTCCATTCTTAAAACTGCAGCTTTCTGATAATCAATCCCTTTGGGCTCCTTCATCTTGATTACTTCTTTCATCTCCTGTTTCAAACCATTGTAGAATATCTTTTCCAAATGAGAGTCATCTAAACCAGGAACCTGAGCAGATAAGTCTTCAAATTCTGTTACATAAGCTGCTACTGTCCCAGTTTGTTTGATCGCAAACAAACGATTACCAGGATCCGCCTCAATGGATTCAGCAAACCGTAAAAAGAGTCTCTGTTTGAACTCATTCCATGAACAAAACTCTCTGCGATTCATCTCCCAGTTAAACCACTTTAATACATCTCCCTCAAGACTTAACGCAACCATATCAATTTTATCAAAGTCAGAGTAACGACCGACGCGAAAGAACCTCTCTACCTTGGATAACCACTCATAGACTTCGGATCCATCAAAAACAGGCATATCAATCTTCCGCAATAAGCTAGATCTATTCTCCAGTGGTAGATTCCGATCAACATTGACACACGGATAAGGATCAGAATTATACCGTACCTGTGGTGGTGGACTCAACGATTCTGATTGTTCCGGTCTTTTCCCCAGCTGGATTTCAACTCGCGCTAAGGTATTGAGTACGGATTGCATCGTCTCGTCTAACGATTGGATCTTATCATCATGCTCCACCTTCGATTGCACCAAACGGTGGTATCCACCGCGTAGGAATTGCATAAGGTTCTCCTTTGGATTATCCTGGAAGCTCGCCGACTCTATCGGCTCCGATCCACTCGTTTCCGCCATCGCAAACTAACAATCCAGTTACGCCGCACCAATGATAGATTCTAGATCTATCCGAACACCAAACGAATACTGAATACTCCTTTACTGAATTGAATGAAAGATAAAGAGTTACAGAGAGAGTGAACTCGATATCGGAACTAAGAATTGAAAGAGTAGCTGAGATCTGTAAACAGCGATCAACATAGATCACTATCCAAGCACATCACTTGGGATCCTAAGCACATCGCTAAAGGAATTCTCATACAGATTCAACATGCCAAACAAATGAACTCTAACGACTCTATTAAAAAGGTTGAAGACGATCGTAACAGAAAAGTCTCTGAGTCAACCCAAGTCTTTGCTTCCTTCTTTAGTCAACTCATCCACACTTGCCACGTCACTCTTCTCTTTCGATAACTCCTGCTGACGTGGCTTCTTTCGATAATAAGATTGATGAATCGTATCAAAATGATTGGGCTATATGGCGTGCAGGGGGTTTTTATGTATCCGTCCATCGCTGAACATGTAGCCCCGATACAGCCTCCCAATCCTTCTGCCGAGCAAGATATCTCACTCTGGCTACACTCGTAAGGTATATACCGGCCCAAATTCTCATTGAAGCAAACTTGGCACAATATCCGGACCTCCTCACTGAAGGTACCATGGAGGAACGTTGTTTGGTTTTCTCAGGGAGTCCCTAGGGCCTAGATACTCATTCATCACCTGGCTAGCCATTCGTGATAGGTTGTCAACGGGTCAGTGGATGCGAACTTGGGGGCACAACCAATCATGTCTTCTGTACGGTGAACTCAACGAGCCTCGGGATCACCTCTGTTTTGCATGTCCTTACACGTTCTCCCTCTGCTCTGCTTTGTGTACCCACTGCAACGTTGACACACAACTCCAGACTAGTTGGACACGTTCAATGCCATCATCGGGCGCTCATCCCTTGTCCTTGATGTTGTTCTGATTCACATGGTTTTCCAAACGACAATCTACTACGTATGGAGGGAACGGAACTCGCGTATTCATACCTCCGTTTACCTCCCTTACCAAACGTTACTTGTCCAAATTGAGAAAGATGTAGCTGATCGGATCGAGCGCCAGCACTATTCGCAGCAAGTTCGAGACCCTTCTCACTGGCTGGCGTTCGCTTCGGGGGAGTCGTTAGAGCCTCTCTCTCTTCTCCTATTCGTCCTCAAGCTATTGTATTATCGCTATGTTTGGTTTTTGGCTTACGGGAACTATGTGGTTTTTTCTTTCCATTTTTTTTTTGTAGTATATTTAACATTTCAACAAAAAAAAAAATTAATTAATCATCCCCTATTATTAATTGGCAAGTACATTTGATAAAGTAACCTCTTATTTGTACGATTTACATAATTAAACTCTTGTCACTTAAATAAATATTAAAACTTGAAATTATTATTTGTAATATTCAAAAAACATACTTATAATAATTTTTTAAAAATTAGTATCCATAATTTAAATATTTTAGATACTTTTAATTTGCTAAAAAAAATTAATTTATGGCGGATCATGTTATGGACCAGATTAGAGTTTACATAAATATGAATATACAGTTTTTTACGGGTTGGTTTACTAAAATCCACAAAATATTAGTCTGATATCAAATAAGTTAACGAGAAGTATTACGCTAATCCTAACCGGTACCAAACACAAAAAAAAATACAATCCATCTAAAATTATAGAATCTAAATACTAATCAAAACATATTAACAAAAAAAACAAAAAATAGAACATACATTTTTAATAATTATTAAAAAATTGTTCGGCTGCTTACCTCATGTAAAATCTAGTTCTTACTATCTTAATTCGGAAGTAGACAACATTAAGTGTAGCAACTTTAAGTGTAGTCCATATCATTACAAATTAACCTACTATTATTTTCATTAAAGGTAGTAATGTCTAATCAGATTTACAACCAATTATAGTAATTATTCAAATAACCAAATGAGAAAAATATTTATTCTTAACACATTTATGATATATTGGGTTATATGGGTTGAACCCAAAATTCCTTTTTCAAAATATCATTTAACATACCGTTATTAAAATCATTTTTCATAAACAAACCATGATTATCATTTTCTAACAAAATTACATTTATTACATACCATCTCTTTACAATTATGCGAAGATTTGTGAATTTATGTTTAGAGATGGTGGAGAATTTGATTTTCAAGTTCCATCAGGGAAAAACAGTTTATTGGTAAATTCTAATTTTCAAAATTAACTTGATATTTTTACAGAATATGATAAATATTTAACATTTCAAAAATAAAAAACCAAAAATACTCTAATTTAGTTTTTAAAAAATATATATATATATATATAACATATTTGGTAAATATACATTCATGCTGGGGTTAGATGTAATGAGTTATATGATAAAATGAGCTATGATCTTTATTACGGACAATGGACTAAATGTAAAATATTAAGATTATATGATTAGATTGTTTAAAAACTATAAGTATCAAAAATTATTTTAACATTATAAAAAATACACACAAATTTTGTATAAAATAAGTAGCTACGATAACCCTTCACAATTATAAGTATAATTTCCAGTTATGTCTCTTCAATCTTTGGTAGGTATGATCGGCTTGCTTATTCCAACAAATTTAATTTGGAGTACCATAAAAGTACCAATTTATACTGAAACTTTGGAATGGTGTCGTTAAGAGTTACTTACTACCACACTAAACCAGCAGGTTGAAGAATTTATTTTATTGAACGAGACCCCAACATGACACAACGATCAAGTTCAGAAGTAATTGGTCATTAGTTTGGTTAAGCCAATAAGAAAGAGTGTTGTGCTGGTTAGAGTCTAGCTAAGGTGAAGTTGTCTAAAGTGACTTGTTTAATTCTGCTTGTAATAGTTCTATTCTAGCTATCAATGTATAAGCTTAGAATCAGTTTATGAATCTCTTTAAGTCACTGTGTTTATTGCTTAAACAGAGGAGATAAATAGAGAAAATAAGAGAAAGAAAGCAAACTTGCAACTCATGAGAAGAAGTTCAACAATTAATAATGATACGAAAGTTGATAAATCTATATGTTGAATTGTATCAAGCCTGTATTAGTCAACCAAGAAACTGAATCCGACTTAAACTTTGGTTGATTTCTCACAGTAGAGACATGTTTAATGATTCCGATTTGAACACCATTTGTTACAAAAAATTTAAACAGAGAAATAGAAAGAAGAAGGAAACTGTGTTAATTACAAACCTATAAACAGAATATGGAAATAGACAATAGAATCACGTCACTATAGAACCTTCGACATGAGAGTCCTCCTACAAGAGTGGGCGTATCCCGCATTCACCTATATCCCATTTTTCACTGTCGACTTCGAACTTGAAGAAAATCTCTAAGGATTCCACATTTTTTACTTCACCTTCGAATATGTACAGATGCTCCGTTAAAAGTGGACTTAGAGTTGGGCTTTCTGAATAATAATTGTGACCACTCTGTTTGTCTACGATGGTAAGATATACTGACTCACATTCCTCATAATCAGCTTTGTTACCCTTTCTAACCAGCATGATGCAAGCCTTAAATCTCAAACACGTAGGAAAACGCCTCTGATTCAACTTCATTACCAAAGAACCTCCAGTAGTAGCTCGATAAGTGAAGAACACAGGCACTTCTCTACCTGACAAAATCGCATATTCACTTGTTGATGTCTGGATGATGCTGTCTCTCCCTTTTTCATTCAGTTTCCAGCAGTCAACAAATTTGAGACAAACCTCCGGATTGGGAAAGGAGCAAGCAAGTGTCTCCAAGGACTCACAGTTCACCGCATCTACATATTTTAAGGAACCGGGAAGATGTCGAAGTGATACCAGCTTTGTGCATTTGTTGAGTACAAGTTGACGTAAACGAGACATTCCATTGACCCATGCAGGAACTTCTTCTATTCTTGTATCTCTCAACTCCATTTCTGTAATGATGTCAAAAACATGTGGGAATTTTTCAAGGTCTTTCCAGAATGTTACGCGCAAGTCATGAAGTCGAGAGCATGACTTGATCGACAAGGGAAATTCTTTTATCGAAGTTCCACATAGCATAAGTTTTCTAATGTTTGTAGAAATCACAGGAAAACTTCTTAATTGCGAGCAACCAGTGACATCAAGTTTTTCTAGAGAATCCAAAACGATGTTGATCGGAATAACCTCTATCTTTGTGCATCCTTGCAAACTCAACGTCATCAACATTCTGAGGTTTCCAAGCGAAGAGGGAAGCTCCACTAGACTTGAGCATCCACTAATATTCAATTTCTTGAGATTAATAATCATTCCAATAGAAAATGGTAGCTTTACCAGACTTGAGCAGTTGTGGAGATCCAATTCATGGAGATTAATGCAATTTCCGATGGAAACCGGAAGTTCCACCAGACTTGAGCATTCATTGAGATACAATTTATGGAGATTAACTATATTTCCAATAGAGGACGGAAGCTCCATTAGATTTAAGCATCTCTTGAGTTCCAATTCCTTGAGATTAATGCATTTTCCAATAGAAAAAGGAAGCTCCGCCAGACTTGAGCAGCTATAGAGATCCATTTTCTGGAGATTGATGCAATTTCCAATAGAAATTGGAAGCTCCACCAGACTTGAGCAGCCATAAAGATCTATTTCCTGAAGATTAATGCAATTTCCAATAGAAAACGGAAGCTCCACCAGACTTGAGCAGCAAACAAGATCCAATTTTTTGAGATTAATGCAATTTCCAATAGAAAAAGGAAGCTCTAGTAGACTTGAACAATTATAAAGATCCAGTTTGAAGAGACTCATTCAATTTCCAATAGAAAGTGGAAGCTTCACCAGACTTGAGCATTGATTGAGACACAATTCTTGGAGGTTAATACAATTTCCAATAGAAAGTGGAAGCTCTACCAGACTTGAGCATTCATCAAGACACAATATCTGGAGATTTACGTTATTTCCAATGGAAAATGGAATCCCCATTAGACTTGAGCATCTATTGAGATCCAAATCATGGAGATTAATGCAATTTCCAATAGAAAACGGAATGTTAACCAGACTTGAGCAGCCACAGAGATCCAATTCCTGGAGATTAATGCAATTTCCAATAGAAAGGGGAAGCTCCACTAAACTTGAGCAGCAATAGAGATCTATTTCTTGGAGATTAATGATATTTCCAATGGAGGAGGGAAGCTTCACTAGGCTTAAACATTCATTGAGACATAATTTTTGGAGATTAACATTATTTCCAATAGAAGACGGAAGCTCCATTAGACTTGAGCATTTATTGAGATTCAATTCTTGGAGATTAATGCAATTTCCAATAGAAAATGGAAGCTTTACCAGATTTGAGCAGCCATAGAGATCCAATTCCTAGAGACTAATGCAATTTCCAATCGTAAGCGGAAGCTCAACTAGACTTGAGCAACAATAGAGATCCAATTCTTGGAGATTAATAATATTTCCAATGGAGGAGGGAAGCTTTACTAAACTTGAGCAATGTTGCAAATTTAAATTCAAAAGATTAGTAGCATTCCCAATAGAGGAAGGAAGCTCCACCAGACTTGAGCAATCAACAAGATCCAATTTTAGAAGATTAGTGGCCGTTGATAGATAAGGAAGCTCCTTCAAATTTTTCGAAGATTCTAAATCCATAACCTTAAGATTAATAAGCGACTGTAATGACAAAAAAATAAACAGAGCCAGTGGCGGACGCACGTTGACCGTGGGTGTGGCACGTGCCCCACTCTATTTTTTTTATTTTCCTTGAATAAATAGTATAATATTTATTTATATACCCTCTAATTTAATTATTAATCTTATTAGTGCCCCATACTAAATATTTGTCTGTATCCGCCCCTGAACAGAGCATAAGAGAATAAATTTAGTAGTGAAAGAATTTAAAGGCTAAGGATCACTCTTCTATCCGTATTTTTGAGACTAACAATTTCGACACAGTAATCGCATATATATAAATAATGAATAAAAATGAAATAAAACAAAACTCATAGAAGAGTGGTAAATTCTTACTTGAAATCCTTCCCACATTTTCTCGAGCTTGCTTTCTTTCAATATTATCTTGACAAGAAACTTCAGATTAAAATTAGAAGGCAAACATGTCATTGGATAATAATGCCAGTGTAGAATTCTTAGTTTTGGAGGTAGATAGTTTAGGCCTTGCAGTAAGTGCAATCTTTTGAGACTATAAAAACCATCATTAGAGAATCTCAAAAATTGAAGATTAGGCATTTCTTCAAAAGCGCTCCCACTTATAATCAGTTTGTCCACGATCGAAGAAAGGTTCAAATTTATGCCTATAACACTTTTACTACCCTAAAAATTACATATATAATAGTAGAGATGGTCAAATATCAAATGCATTAAATTTGTATAAGGAGTAAAGGAACTGAAGGATAAATAACAAAACTTACTGTATAATGAGTGAGTACTTCAGAAATCTCCCTCGCATCAACCAAAAATTGACGTTTCCCAGGCTCATAAATGGATTGGTTACGAACAATTTCTCTACCCAATTGAACTAGTAGATTATGCATTGGTGAAAATGTCTCCTCGGATATGAGAGATTTTTGAACTAAGACCTGAAGCCCTTGGTGCACGTTCGAGAATTTGTGACGAAGAGTATCCTCAAAGGTACAATTAATGCCTTCATCGTTGAAAAAGCACGCTATATAAAGAAATAAATCTTTGTCTTCTACGTTCAAGGCATCGTAACTAAACTTTAAAGTGCTCCCAATTTCTTCATCAAGGTGAACCCTTAACCTTGGTAGTTCCCCTCTCCACTCTTCCTTAGACATTCCTCGAAAATAAGAACCCATAACCCTAAGTCCCAAAGGGAGATTACTAGCCAGTAATGTAACTTTGGTAGCAAGATCCTCAAAACCACCATATGGGGAATCCTGTCCAAAAGCATTCATGCAGAAGATTTGAAGAGCCTCATCATCTGGTGGAAAATCCACATTGTAAATATGTTTGATCTGAAATGCCTTCAAAAGTTTTTGGTCTTGTGTTGTAATGATAATCTGAGATCCAGGACCAAGGCATACCGCTTTTGGCAAGACACGTAATTGTACTAATTGATCCACCCCATCAAGAATAATAAGAACTTTCTTCCCCATCACAAAGTTTTGTGCAGTTCCTAAATGATGAATCTTGATATCCTTTTGTTTAAATAATTGAGATAGAAATTGTTGCTCTAACTGCAACTTCACATCGTGATCATCAGAACAAATTGGTCTTGCATAACTTGGTTTGATTTTCATAAAAACACTCAGTTGAAAATCATCAGAGATTTGATTATGTAGAACTCTAGCAATGGTGCTTTTACCGATTCCAGAAGGACCTGAAATACCAACCGTCCTCCTTTCATTTGTTGAGTCTAAGCAAAGCAATTGTTTCATCTTTTGTATATGATCTCCCATCCCAACTAAACCATCAAGATCACTTGATGGTGTGTAACTAATCAATCTTTTGGAAATTTCAGTGACAATTTCTTCAATCATGGCAGCTTCACTTTCCCTACCAATAAAGAGTGAGAT
>NC_025700.1:16434552-16440923 GCF_000633955.1 Camelina sativa
TAAACCATCAAGATCACTTGATGGTGTGTAACTAATCAATCTTTTGGAAATTTCAGTGACAATTTCTTCAATCATGGCAGCTTCACTTTCCCTACCAATAAAGAGTGAGATCAATACATATTCTAAATTAGTAATATGAAGTTTGACATATGGACTCAAAAGGAATATATTATATTTTGATGTGTTGAAATATTAAGTAAAGGAGGATTTAAAAGGACAAACCAGTTGTTTGAATCATAACCAGCAATTGTACCCACTTCCTTAAAAGCTTGTCTCCGTCTGCTAATGTTCTCCTTTGTTCGACCCTTACAAGTTTTCTTAAAGACAGCTCCAAATTCTCCAGTCAGCTTCATAACATGAGATGGATCAACGTCATAGAAAATGGCAAACACTGTTAAACCAAACTCTTTCTTGCATTTCATAATCTCCACCAATTCGTCAAGACACCACTTTGTAGAAGCATAGTTCTTCGAGAGTAAGACAATAGCGATCTTAGATCCTCTAATGGCTTTAGTGAGTTCAGGACCAATGGATTCTCCTCTCTTGATCGCATTATCAATGAAAAGAGTAATTCCTTTTCTTTGAAATTCTTTTTGAATGTGACTTAGAAAGTTTCTGCGAACGTCTTCCCCACGGAAGCTCGGAAAGACATGGTGAGTCCAGTTGGAAGTCAAAGCAGATGGAAGAGTTGGAGGAGATGTTGAAGAAGATGGAGAAGATGTAGAAGAACCCACGTCTATGTTTTCTTGATGGATTCTGAATTTTCTAAAAATGATGAAGAAGCTTATTGTAGCAGTAGCAAAAATTGTGAGGAAAAAAGAAAAATCCATTAACATAAGACTCAGAAAATCTCAAGATCAGAAAAAAAAATATTTTACTTTGTAGCGCAGCTAAACGAATGATGTATTAACAAAGAGGGGTTTGTGTAGATAAATTATTGAACACGTTATCTTGACTCCAACTACATTATTGAACACGTTATGTCGTTATCTTGACTCCATTGACTCAACACTATAGTAGTAAGTCAAGGAAGTAAAATGAAAAGATCAGGCTAAGAATGGGCTTAAATATACAGTAAAACCTCTATAAATGAATACTCTATAAATTAATAATCATTATAAATTAATAAATTTTGCTGGTCCCAAGTCGGGCCAGTGTAAAAATTAACAATATTCGATAAGATAATAAGATAATAATTTTTTTGAAATCTCAATGTAAAATATGGTCCCAATAATATCATAAATTAATAATCATGTAAATTTATATATATATATATATATATATATATATACTGATATAATAGTGTATGTTTCTCCTAAAACTCATTTCTATAGAACATTTGTAATGTTGTATTTTCAAACTATAATGATATCTCTAAAATATTTTATAACATGTCATACAAATAATTAAATTTTAAAGTTTTAATTTTTAGATATGCATCATTTACAATTTGATAATTAGACAGATTATTAAAATATGAGAATTAATATTATTATTATTCATAAATTTGAATTTATGTATGTCATGTGTATAAGTCAATTTGTTTATAGTATTTGTAATTTATTGTCAATAATGCTTTATAAATAATACAAGTTCAATTCCTAAACCATAAAATTTAAAACATCAGAAAGTTTAATCTTATTTTGCTATAATTGTTCCAATTCATAATTTAAAAAAAAATAAACAATTAAAAATATATCTATAAATTAATATCACTATAAATTAATAAAATGTCTTGGTCCCAACATTATTAATTTATAGAGGTTTTAGTGTATAATGCGCTATGTAATTTAGCTAAGCATTTTAAGTGTTTTTTTTTTTTCTTGTCCTTCAACACTCCAAAATCCAAATGCATCATCGACAGTAAGCCTTAAAAAAATCTGATTGGTATTAAATGATATATCGCATGGACTATTATTGCTAACGAATTCATTAAAAATTGAAAAATTTAAATTGGGTTAATGTCTTAATGGGTTTTGCTGCTTATGCCCACTCAATCTGGTTAGTGCTTACGTTATTACACTTATTATTATACCCGAGATTATATTATTAACATTTCATGCAAGTTTTGTCTAATTAACGTTTTGAGTTTTATTTTAATGAATTTAAGTTGTTTTGTACTTAATTGTGTATGTTTTTTATCTATTTATAGACAAGTAAATATTATATCCATAAGACACAAAAGTCACAAAACTATAAACTAATTGACCGGTGTTTTAACTAGTTCGACCAGTTGACCCAATAACGCCAAAGACTCCCAGTTCACTTTCCGGTATGGTCTTAAAAACATCGGAACTAAGTATCATATATACCCTGTAGAATTATTAGAGAGACAAGACAAGGGTGTAGCTACGATAACCCTTTAGGCCTTTACAATCATGATTCTTATCTAGTTATGCCTCTTCAATTTTTGGTAGGGATGATCAGCTTGCTCATTCCATCTTATTTATTCACAAATTCATGCAAATGTCTACCGCTCGCTCAATACTGAAACTTTGGAATGTTGTCGATAAAAGTTATTACCTCCCTAGACCAGGTTGAAATAAATGTTGCAAATAAATAAATAATCTAGATGAAAATTTTAAAATAAGGCTACAATCTTTAGCTCCCTTTACGTGACAACTCGCACATACAGTACATATATTCATAGTTCTATATTGAATATATTGAACGAGGCCCCAACATCTATAATCCACAGGGTTGATTGAAGGTACAGTAGTTTTACATTTCTTGTTGGTTGTGATGATGGTTTGGGAAGAAAAATGTTATAAAACTTCCCCAAATAGAGCAACGGGGCTTTGATAATAGACGGGTCATATCATTCAATTCTATTATCATAAATGAGAGATCGTTACTATTTGGTTTGCTTTCATGTCATGGGGTTTTTGTTGACTCTAGGAACAGTGAGTCTCTTCTTGGTGATCTAACATGTCGTCGTCGTCATCTCAACTTCATTTCGATTCATCTATGTCATTGTGTAATTGTCTTCTTTGAGACAGCACTTGTTTTCCTGTTTTAAAGTCCAAATCCACCATGTCGTATATTTTCCCGGTTAGAATCCTAAAACAATACCAAGTTGAATCCAAATCAAACTAAATTGTACTGAATATATTTCAGCCAAAGCAACGACCAGTTGTTGAAACTCTAACCTAAGGAATCCTAGCTAGCTAGTTAGAAAGTTAATCTAGAAAATATGTCCCAATCATGTTGATTTCAAACGTGTTCTCTCTTTACAAAAACTATTGTAAAAATAAAAACCTTTGGAATTCCATAAACTAGTTTAGAGTTCTCTGCCCTGAAATTCTCTACCTGTAAAAGTAAACCATGCATATCAATTAAACTAGCTATATAATAGGATATGTCACTATATGTGCTCCTAAATGATCGATGCATAATTGAGCAATGCGCGTGTGTGTAGCAGTGTAGGTATAGTATAGTATAGTAGTAGGATAATGAGGAGCAGAGCATGCACGTGCTATTGAGTTTGTGCAACATGGTACGCTAAAATCAGGTCGTGGGGTCGCTTATTTGAAATTGAACCACAGTAAACTCGAAAAACATTTCCCTGTTGATATGAATTGGATCCTATGCATTCATTTCTGAATCATGTTTCCTTACCCAACATTTATGTTCCTCATTTAAAACTGAAATTTACTTCTGATGATATCCCTACAACAATTATTGATATTTCACCAAAATTAAAATCAGTAAAGTAGCGTAATGGCTTCCTAATATAAACGAAAACCGAAAACCCCATAAAAATAGTTTTTTTTTGGTGAATAAATATTGTTAACTTGAATAAGTATACAACATGTTAAGAAAAAAAAAAGAATAAAGGTGCAATTTTGGGTGTAGATTGCTTAACCTTCTAAACTGCTAATGCTTCTAGTCGGTGAGTTGTTGGTCTCTTTGAAAAAGTAACGATCCATATATATACATTTAAAGTTATTGACCAAGAAGAAGAAAAAGAAAGCATAGGAAATGCTCAGTTAATCTTTGCAGATGGTCCTTACAAGTCTGCAACCAATACTCTGAATCTGTTATAATGTATTCCTCTGCCAATTGATATCTTTCTGGTCAAATAAAGAATACATCTACTTTAAATTTTTAAGTTTCACCGAACATATTTCCTTAATTTGACATTCCTAGATATGGCTAATATGGAGTGTCTAAGCATTTCATCAAAACATATACACGTTGCACAGTAAATTCATTTATTTTTTTTAAAGCGGACTTTATATTTTCTGGCTTTTGAACCGGAAGGTACAAATTGCATTATGGTGTAATGAATGCAAAACTCTTAACCAATCCCTTGCAAAATGATTTATAGCAGCCACTTCTGCAATAGATGGTTGGGTAATCAGTAAATCAGTAAATGGTAGATTAATATGGCAACAAGTAGTCAAGACTCTATATGAAAATCGGACTTATTTTCTGTAGATTATATCACAGTCATTCACACATTTTGGAGAGAGATATGGGGATTGGTGAGAGGACATTGAAAGTGTGCGTGTGAGGCAAATTAGTATGGTTAGAAGAGACGCAACAACAGTCAATTCAAATGTTCTTTAAAGCCTTTTTGGGATTTAGTTCGGACTACTTCAGATATTTTAGTTTCATCCTAGTACTTCCGGTTAACAAACAACGTCAACAAGCATTTATTAAAATAAAATATGTAAATTTTAGGATTTTGTTTTTAGGTAGAAGCACAAATCAATGTACTGTATCTTGTATAACACAAGTTGTGTTAGTCAATGGTTTTTAAGTGAAATTTGGATTAGGTTTCTTCAAATTCACTCTTTCATCTCCCTCACACGTGTGATATCAAACTAACCATTTTCAAAAACCACATTGGTTTACAAAGGTGTAAACCCACATTTTGTCCGGCAAGCAATCATAGTAACAATATAATGTCTTGTTTGGGGCAACAAAGTTTAAAAGCAGTTGAACTAAAAAGAAAGAAGAAGATGTTTCCGGATGTTTAACAACTTTTCATCTCTCCACTTTTCCAAACACAACTCACACTGCTCACAACGTAGGAAACGTGTTCCCTGTCATCTACTCTTTTTCTGTCCTACCATGTTTTTTGATTATTTCTTTCATCTCTATATGTTTTCACATTTATAGGTTTTTTTTTCAAAAAAAAAAATAACAAAGTTTTCAGCCAGGATTATTGTGAATATGTTTCTAGATTTGAGATAATATTTTTTATATACTAATTTAGTTATATATATAATGCATAAAGACAAATATATATCAGATTTCAAATCAGTCCGTGACAGTCCATGAACCTTTTTAACAGTTGTATAACAGCATTTTGTCAGAAAATAAGGTCACAACATATCTACATATACACGCACATAGCCTAGAGCCTTACGTAATAATATCACACAAATATCAATTATGCTATACAAAGCCACATTTAATATTATTATCAAAAAAAAAAGCCACATTTAATATTGCATCTCTCCTCCAATGAGGATGTAGATGGTGCATACTGACGTGGCCTTTCTCTCCATAACACCTTGCTTCCCTTCTTCTTCGTCTTCGTCCTCACCTCATCACTAACCAACAACAACATTGTATCATGTCGGAAGATCATCTCCGTTTGATGGATCAGATCTCTTCATCGGACCACTTCTCTTTAAACATCAACAACGATCAACATCTCCATCGCTATCCCACAAGTCATAGAGAAGAAGAGATTAGGAACTCTTATCTAAGTGATTACAGTAACTGCAGCAAGAAAGACACAGCAGACTATGGAAGCTCTGGACACTCGTCAAAAGCTTCGGTGTCGAGAGGACACTGGAGACCCGCTGAAGATGCTAAGCCCAAAGAACTAGTCGCCGTCTACGGCCCACAGAACTGGAACCTCATAGCTGAAAAGCTCCAAGGAAGATCCGATACGTATAATATATATATATATATATATATATATATCCCTTAGTTATAAACCTTGTCAAGATTCAGATTCTTAGGTTTCAATGACGAGCAGGAAAAAGCTGTAGGCTTCGATGGTTTAACCAACTAGACCCAAGGATAAACAGAAGGGCCTTCACAGAGGAAGAAGAAGAGAGGCTATTGCAAGCTCATAAGCTTTATGGTAACAAGTGGGCGATGATAGCGAGGCTTTTCCCTGGGAGGACTGATAACTCTGTGAAGAACCATTGGCATGTCATAATGGCTCGCAAGTTTAGAGAACAGTCTTCTACTTACCGTAGGAGGAAGACGGTGCTTCCTCTTAAGCCACTCAGTAAACCTAATCCTCACTTTTTTAATGATTTTGACCCTACTAGGTTAGCTTTGACCCACCTTGTTACCAATGATCAGAAGCAGCTTATGTTGCCCATTCCTTGCTTCCCAGGTTT
>NC_025700.1:16442512-16447795 GCF_000633955.1 Camelina sativa
ATTGCAAGCTCATAAGCTTTATGGTAACAAGTGGGCGATGATAGCGAGGCTTTTCCCTGGGAGGACTGATAACTCTGTGAAGAACCATTGGCATGTCATAATGGCTCGCAAGTTTAGAGAACAGTCTTCTACTTACCGTAGGAGGAAGACGGTGCTTCCTCTTAAGCCACTCAGTAAACCTAATCCTCACTTTTTTAATGATTTTGACCCTACTAGGTTAGCTTTGACCCACCTTGTTACCAATGATCAGAAGCAGCTTATGTTGCCCATTCCTTGCTTCCCAGGTTTGAGTTTGTGTTCTCTTTCCTTTCGGTTTACAAATCTCATATCCATATACTTGCATCTTTTAATTTAAACTTCTTCCATTTTTGTACCCCTTAATTAGGTTATGATAATGGAAACGAGAGTCCATTAATGGTGGATATGTTCGAAAACGAAATGATGGTCGGGGATTACACTGCATGGACACAAGAGGCTACTACATTCGATTTTTCACACCAAACCGGGAAGAGTGATCAGATGTTTGACAGAACGTCGACTGTGGAGAAGGAACCACCATTTTTCGATTTTCTTGGGTTGGGGACGGCGTCGTGATCTCATCATCATGATGAACAAGACTAGCTTCAGTTAGTTAGCAACAATTCTGAAATGATTTGAGTCACTGTCGATGTAGTTTTGTTGCGTTAATAATAAATTTGTAGTTAAAATGTTGTTGTCCTTAGTCACATGCAGCATTCCTAACGCGTATTAGTACGTACGTACATATATATATACCACTCGTTGGTAAATATATATTAGTGTTTTTCATTACAGTACATGCCAAATTGTTGCACCTTCAAAACCAAACTTGATTTGAAGTATATAAAACATATGTGTACCACTTTATAGTTCTAACTAACTCTTATCTTATATGAAAATGTCAGATTCCGTCATTAATGGTCCAAAAACTGTGTGGAGTGAGAGTAACAACAACATGCTTCGCATATGAAGAGGAAGGTGACATATGGTAAAGCAGGGACGATGATGTGGAAATAAGAAACGACGACAACAAAAAAAAGAGATAGAGAAGTCAAATAAAAGAGAATAATGTACTATTGTATTTATTTGGAGTATGCAGAAGTTAATGATAACATGCGATATTGATGAGGTAGCAAGATTCAGGCACAGATTCTGCAACAGAAAGTCCAAACATCCACTCTTTAAATTATTCTCACACCCATATTACATTTCATTGCTCCTTACTTATGCGTCTCATCGACCTCATGTCACCCACATGGCCCCTTCTTCTCTCGTTCTCCTACCTATTATTTTTTTGTAATAATCATTTCATTTATTTCATGATACGTACTATTTGTTCTATACCTAGCTATTCAGCTTAACATTTTTATATGATTAAATAAATATAATCGATCGTGTTAAAATTTGGACATAAGTATTACGTTCTCTTTACACTAAATCACTTGTTGTTTTCTTCGTTTACAACATTAGAAAAAATATCTGATTAGTCATTAGTGCATCGCAGAATTTTGTAACATTGCGATTTGTCACAAGTTTTTATCAAACATTAAGGAAATATGTAGCCAAGAAGAGAATAAAACGGTAAGCATTTCTAGCTAGTGTACTGGACCATATAGGTAGGCGTACGTTTGAATACCTCTGATTGAAATCTCTTCTAGGCCTAGGCCAATAGGCCATGCTCAAGCCCAATCTCAGCTCTATTTGGAAATGTGATGATTTCTCGATCGAGAACATATATAACATTATCATATGTCGATGGCCAATGGAAGCCGGAGAGTACTACCATTTGTAGTTGCATGTGAATATTTCTTTTGATTGTAATTTTTTTAAGATTTCGTTAAAATGAGGAATGGAACCAGTAACGAAATATATTGGTTGATAAAATCGAAACGTTGAAAGCAGATGCGTGAAAGAATATCAAACCAAAAGGACAACCAATAAAGGAGAACATTCATGTTAATTCATTAGGTAATGCAATAATCAAATAAATATTGATGACTTTAACTTTTTTTTTTTCAGAAAGAAAACACTTTTTTCTGTTCGTTTCCTTTAAAAAGCTGAACTACTTTACAAACTTATATATACGTATCGGTCTCTACGTAGTATGGATGGTCCAGGTGAAAGCTGAGAGATGGGAGGCCTCTTACGAATTCTACCTAACTTTATTCCTCCTTTCTTGACATTTTAAATGAATATTTAATAACTTTAGTCATATGATTAATCATTTGTAAACATCTGCAAGCGACTTATACACGTCAAGGCTCACGTTAAATTAGTTCATTTCTTATCGTCGATGTTCGAATTGGTGATCCTTTAAAATAATTCTTTCTTTTTTGGTGGCCAACTAGTCTATCGATTGAGCTACCAACGGTAAGTAAGGTTTAATATTTGCTTTCTAAGTACAATTCTTTCTTCTATTTCTTTCTCCACTCGAGCACCTCCAAAACTTTTGTGTCCACTCGGTTGCCATTATTGTTAAAGAAAGAGGACTCACCAACCACTTAGAACAGACTTCCGGTTTGGGGAAAGAGCATGCGAAGTCATCGTGCTTATAATTCTTCAAACGTATGATTTCTAAGCTTTTTTGGGCCTAAAACCATCTCCAATGGTTTTCCGTATTTTTTCCTCTATAATAGACGATCTCTATAATAGAGAAGAGTTCTGTTCCAATGGTTTTCTTTATTTTTTCCTCTAAAAAGAATATTCCAAATAGATTCTTTTTTTATTTTACAATTAACACCTTTTATTTATAAAAATTGCAAACTAACCCATTAGACTTTAAATTTGTAACATTTTCACAATATTTTAGCGATATTGGTGGATCCCAAAGTAATTTACCGGATTATTAAGTTATTAATTTTTTGTATTAAAATAATTATTATGGATTGAATGAAAAATAAATATTATAATTTATAGAAATTATCTTTTCCAAATGGTAGTCTCAATATTTTAGACTAAATGTTTATACTTAAATTTATATTATTAGTTTTTAAAAATACTTATTTTATTAAATTTGTATTATTAGTTCTTAAAAATATTTATTTTATTTATTTTGGTCATAAATAAAAGAAGTTAAAGATTAAGATGACTACTTTGCAAATAAAATAGTTCACCTCTATTTATAGAGGAAAAAATAGATTCCTCTAAAAATAGGGAGAAAAAAATAGCAATCTCTATTATAGAGGTAAAAATAGAGATCCATTGGAGCAAAACTACTCTATAATAAAGTTTACAGGTGAAAATAGAGGACCATTGGAGATGCTCTAACTGTTCAACCAAGTGAAAACAATCTAAAAGTATGTGCCTTAATCTTCACCTAATAAATATGTACTTCTCTTGTAGAACTAAAATACAAAATCCAATAATTATTTTAGTTTTTTGGTTTGGGAAAAACCATATATATGAGCTCAATTCATGTATTAAATGAATTTGGGTTGCCCCTTAAATATGTCATATGTGACATGCATGATGCATTTAACCAAATCAAGAACAACTTCTATGAAATGATTAGACAATTGAACCATTTTAACTGTTGATAAGTTTTAAGATATAAAGAGAATAAGGCATCCATAATATTTATTAAAAAAGCAATATAATAAGTAAAAATAACCAAAATGAGTAGTAGTATAAAAGATTAGTGAAGATGCAAACAGAAAGANAGGCCAAGGAGAAGTATTATTAGGTGACATTACTTGCGGTGGAAGAAACCCTTGGTAGTTTTGGTGTTCTTGAGAAACTGAATGATCAGCACTTTTCTTCGCGGTATCTCCTGACTGATACTTACCANAATGAGTAGTAGTATAAAAGATTAGTGAAGATGCAAACAGAAAGAAAAAGGACATTGCAAAAGAAGGAATATTTATTTCAAGCCAGAAAAAGAGACTTTTATGCTCTTCTTTTAACCTTTTTTCAGTGCCAGTGGTTGGATTCTTTTCTTTAATCCGAAAATGAAAGTGAAAGATGCTCTGCTTTCTTTATTCGGTGTCATATTCCAATTTTCTCATCACTTATCTTAAATAAGTTTGACCCATTTACACTTAATACCAAAAACGTACAAGTTGAAACATCATGCTCTTCTGACATGCACTTACCACAATTTGGAGTTGAGAGTATTTATCTCTTGGGATCATGGGCAAAAACGTAATTGCGATTTCAGATAGATCACGTAGATATTAATCTAAAAGGTTTATATATGTTGCAACTTCATAACACAATGGAGAGAAATATCTACAACTCCAAAAATATTTCTCTTTGTGATACTACAACAGTAAATATACTATATCTACTCTTAGTACGATCCAACAAAATATCTACACAGCGTCCCCTTCTTCCACAAGGTAACAATTAGCTAAACTCAACTCTCTCAGTTCATGAATGTATGACTATAGATTATTGTTGCATGCTCTCCCTGAAGTTCATAACTCTAGACATCGCTGCAGGGTTTGCTTGTAGACTGTAAGAAGTTTGAGGGACGACCAAGCTTCTTCTGTTGCTGTTACCCTTTGTGTCAAATCCATTGAACAAGCTGAACCCTTGCGTTTTTTTCTCCGGTTTTGTTGGTAACTTAGACCACACCGCGCTCTTAGTAGCTTGACCATTCACTCTAAGTGATTCTGAAACCAATCTTGCTCTTGTAGTAGAAGTTGTTGTAGTATTATTGATTCCTCCCTCAGTTTGATGATCCCTTGACCGTTTTCCTAAACATGGTGGAGTCTCTGAGGTAGGACATATCGGAACCGTGCAACCCCAGTAGAAAGGGATAGGGTAGAAATTAGCATTAGGACCTGTTGGACTCCATTGGTAAGGCCAAGGAGAAGTATTATTAGGTGACATTACTTGCGGTGGAAGAAACCCTTGGTAGTTTTGGTGTTCTTGAGAAACTGAATGATCAGCACTTTTCTTCGCGGTATCTCCTGACTGATGCTTACCAGTCTCTGTAACCGAAGATTCCGAAGAACCGAAACTAAGGATCGTTCCCGAGTGATTGTTATCACAATCCTCAGAAGTGACTTGCAAGTAATGGTTTGAAGAAGGCCATCCTTTGTTCTTGCGACGACCTGAGCCGACGGGAACGCTCCTCATGGATCCACCAGCTGTCCAATATCTCTGACAGTTCCTGCAGAAGTAACGTGGCTGGTTCACGTTGTAGTTGTTGTAGTAACAGAACTTGGTGTTTGCGCTTTCGCATCTCGGACATGGAAGAAGCTTGTCCGGTTTCTTGAGAGCCGTTGATTTCTCTCCTGATGTAGTACTTGTTGTTGTTGT
>NC_025700.1:16450507-16451761 GCF_000633955.1 Camelina sativa
CTGTTGCTGTTACCCTTTGTGTCAAATCCATTGAACAAGCTGAACCCTTGCGTTTTTTTCTCCGGTTTTGTTGGTAACTTAGACCACACCGCGCTCTTAGTAGCTTGACCATTCACTCTAAGTGATTCTGAAACCAATCTTGCTCTTGTAGTAGAAGTTGTTGTAGTATTATTGATTCCTCCCTCAGTTTGATGATCCCTTGACCGTTTTCCTAAACATGGTGGAGTCTCTGAGGTAGGACATATCGGAACCGTGCAACCCCAGTAGAAAGGGATAGGGTAGAAATTAGCATTAGGACCTGTTGGACTCCATTGGTAAGGCCAAGGAGAAGTATTATTAGGTGACATTACTTGCGGTGGAAGAAACCCTTGGTAGTTTTGGTGTTCTTGAGAAACTGAATGATCAGCACTTTTCTTCGCGGTATCTCCTGACTGATGCTTACCAGTCTCTGTAACCGAAGATTCCGAAGAACCGAAACTAAGGATCGTTCCCGAGTGATTGTTATCACAATCCTCAGAAGTGACTTGCAAGTAATGGTTTGAAGAAGGCCATCCTTTGTTCTTGCGACGACCTGAGCCGACGGGAACGCTCCTCATGGATCCACCAGCTGTCCAATATCTCTGACAGTTCCTGCAGAAGTAACGTGGCTGGTTCACGTTGTAGTTGTTGTAGTAACAGAACTTGGTGTTTGCGCTTTCGCATCTCGGACATGGAAGAAGCTTGTCCGGTTTCTTGAGAGCCGTTGATTTCTCTCCTGATGTAGTACTTGTTGTTGTTGTTGTCGTGATCTCGCTCTGTTGATCACAGTTGGTCTTAGAGCTTATTGGTGATGATGAGATCTCAGATACTGCTTTTAACGGTTTGTTTAGATCGGATAGTATGTAAGGATCTTTGAATCTGTTATTCTCTTTCTCATTTTTATCAGCCGGAACCTGAAATTGTTTTGTAGAATTTGGATTAGAAATAGCAAAGAGCCATTTTACGGATATAAATAGTCTATAGCCAATAACCAATATTTAGTGTTTTTAGTAATAATAGCTAACAAGGTGAGAAAGATGTTGAATCTGGTATCTAGTGTTCATAATTCAACTAAAAAATCAGAATTTTGAAATCGTGCTTTCTTAACTATGCAATAGTTTTTAAAAAAAAGTGGGATTTATCATAATACTAAATGAAAAAATGGAAACAAAAATTAAACTCATAAGAAAGAGCATAAAACAGAGAGATGAACAAGAAAGTCTCAAAAAAATTACG
>NC_025700.1:16451773-16469374 GCF_000633955.1 Camelina sativa
AAAAAAAAAAAAAAAAAAAAAAAAAAAAATCAGATCGAGATCGACCAATTACTAGATTCCATCAATTCAGAAATGGGCCTCCCTCAGAATCTTAAATAAAATTGACCCACAATAGAATCTATCAAGAAGTTCGTTGATAGATGATTAACCAACAACACAACATAAGGGAAAGAAGAAAAAAAATGGATTCTCATGACATACCTTGTTTGGTCCAATCGTTGGAGAACAAGAAGACGACGAGGAAGAAGAAGAACCATCCTTGCTTTGATCGGAAGAAACATCGTGAAAAGGGGACACCGACGACGGATCACAATGATTCACAGCCAGGAAAGATGTGATTGTCCTCCCAAACAATTTTATCTCCGTATCTCTAGTTTTAGACATAACTATATTATGATGGAAACTTCTAGGTATATGAAGGTTTAAATCGTTTTTTTCTTTCTTTAAAGATCGGAGCATGGAGAGAAAAACAAGGGGCTTGGGGTTGGGTATTAATGACGATAGATAGTGCATAAAAGAAGAAGAAAGAAGATAGATAGAGAGAAAGAGAAAATTACAAGTCAGCATAGAGAGAGAGAGAGAGACTTGTGAAAATGTGAGAGCCACATGTTTTATTAAGGAAGTTGGCATTTTGAGATCTTTTTCACGCTCTTTTTGATTCCCTCTTCTAGTGGCGTTCTAAAAGATTTTCTCACCTTTCTCTTTGTTGCCACATAGGATATTATAAGGAATATTTAGAGGGAAAAAAAAAACACTTGGTTCGTAGTGTCCTCTGGTTTATTACAAAAAGCATTTTTATAAGAATGAAAATATTATTATCTAGTTACGTACTTACTGCTTGTTCAAAATTGTGTTAACGTAACGTACCCAAAACGGATGATAAAAAAAAAGTCAGATGTACGTAACATGAAAGTCATACTAATAAACAAAAACATTTGAGGAAAAGAAGGGTTTTCAAGTTCGGTTCATATTACCAATCGAAACTTCTTGTTACATTACTTTCGTTGACGTATGTACATAAAATTTTGAAACACTAACTTCATAGTTCAACGGTTGAAAGATTTAACACAGAGTTAAGAAACAAGTGCTCGAATTTCTCTGGTTGCGATTTTTTAATCATGGTAAAAGTTACTAATCGGGTGTTAATACAGAATTAGGTATCCATCTATCTCTCTCTCTCTCTCTCTCTCTCTCTCTCTCTCTCTCTAGGTACAACATATCTTACAAGTTACAATAAGTAATCCGACAAGGCATAAACTGTCAATGCCAGGTTGTGTAACCACGTGGCACATAACCCACTTCGTCTCCGAAACATCCTACATAAAAAGCCCCACGTCAGCTGTAATTAAAGCACGTGTGGATTGGTCCATCAGGACTCTTAAAAAAGTTCATCTGCCAGAATCTAGCTGTTCGTCATGCATGTGACCAATGCCTATCCGACACGTGGATAGAGGAACATATTTATATTCTCTTGTAGGGTTATTCATATATAGTAGTGTGAGCGTATCCAAATCCAAACATAGCTAGCTAGCATCGTTCGTTGTGTTCTTTAGTTAATGATGGGAAAGAAAGTAATCAAAAAGAATTAAAAAAAAAGTTTGTGGTGGTAAGAGAGGCTATGTTCTGGTAGTGTATGACACGTGGCATTTCCAGGTATGAGATAAGGCTGGACCATATCTTTTTCTCTTATCCCATTAAGTCTTTTCCGATCGTGTTTTTTTTTTTCTTTTCTCTTTTTCTTATTATAACATTTGTTTTCGTATTTTGCAATTATAATCCTACTTACTACTTACTGTCCACTATATTCGCATAGTTGCTGTGACTAAGGTTGACATAATGAAAGCCTAAACTCATTTTATGAATGCCAAGGTTCATTGTTCCTATTGTGAAAAAGAGTATGTACTATACAACTTTATTTTTAAACATTAAATGATATTTTAGAAATTATAAAACCTATGACGTATGTCTGAGTGACGAAAATATTTTGAAAATTATCATATACTACACACATTTCATTATCATATAGCTATCATAACTATTGGAGAGGTTATGATAACTATGTGATTTCTAAATCCATATGAAATTGTAAATTCTAGAAATCAAAATACATGGATTTTGAAATAACATGTTTTATCATTGGATTTGAACTCTTCTATTGTACACTTTTAAATCCATTCAAATCCATTCAAATCCATTTAAAACATATAGTGGATTTTGAAATCCAAAACAAATCATTAAATGAATAACATGAGATTTTAACAAGTATTTGTAAGTCATATAACCAATAACACCTAATTTTGATAAGTATTTTAAAATCAATGATTGAATAACACATGATTTTTGTTTGGATTTCCAAATTTATTAAAATCATAGAACCAATAACCACTCGTAATCGATTGCATGTAGTAAATAATAATTATCATATAAATCTTAAAATCTCTATTAATTGTTTGCTAAAACCGTGTTCTTTTACAATTACAACCGAGGAATTGTGGACTCTAAAACCTTTGTTAACTAATGGGATAAAACTTGGGCATCATCATCTATAACGATCTAGTTCATTGGCCCGTAAACCTAATGCCTAATGGGATAAACCTTTTTACAGTTTTTTTGGTTATTGATCATATAGCCCATTAAAGGGTGTATAGCTAAAACGACAGCGTCTAGAAAGGAATCCTCTTGTTAATTATTTGATTGCATCCAGTAATCCTACTACGATATCACCACGGAGGTCAATCAGTTCTAAAATTTTGAGAAGTACTAGGATTTAACCCGCGGTACACCGCAGAATTATATTTTTAAAATTTTAAGTATTTAAAATATGTGTACTATATTTGTTTGTTATTTTGCTATTATTTTATTAATTTTTAAATTATATACTTATAACTATTTATTGAATTTACGGGACGATTTTAATATTCATATCTGATTTTAAATAAAATGGTTAAGTTTTTTTTGTTTTTTAATATAAATTTTACTATGTTATCTAAGTTTTGACCCGCGGTACACCGCTTGATTGTGTTTTTTTATGTAGAATAATATAGAGATATGTGAGAAGTAATAGTTATTACATGTGTTTAATGTATATAAAAAGTAATTATTTTCATTTTTAATTTATCAATTAAAATTCATTGTTATAAAAGTAATTACAGATCATGTTACTATGCAGTAACTATATATATATATATGGTGTTTAAAAGAGAATAATAATTAATTTAGCCAAGATAATTTAAGGAAAATATATTATCACATTCAATAAATGTATAAAATATTAAATGGAAACTATTAATTAAGCGATAATGTAGGGAAACTAACAGATTTTTTTTCTAAAGATTTATTAAAATAGGTTTGAAGATTTTTGTGGGATTAAAAATTTAGTGTGTAGAGTTGTTTGTGGAAAAATCGAAATGTATAGATGTTGTCCAGCTATTTATGACAATAAACGTATCAAATTAAGTAGATTTGAATAGTTACATTAATTGAGTTTATACAAAATGTTATTTTAGGAAAATTGTTAGTAGTTAATATTGTAAATAAAACATATTAAATAAGTAAAATTTGAAAGGCATAAACCAAAATGTATTTCAAAAATAATAATATAGATTTGAGCGAGTTAATCCTCCTAAGTCCTAAAATGAAGTACTAATCAACATATTTTTTTCGGTTGGATGATATAAAACTCTGCCATAAAGTATATAATATATATATTTTTAAAGCTTTAAAATGAATTTTGTTGTAAATGGAAAATTTATTATGACCTACATAACATGTCAATTAATCTCAAAGCAATACATTATTATTTCCAAAATATTATTGACCTAAACTTTTATTGAATTACTACTGTCTTCAAGTGACACATGAATGATGTCACGTTTGTTCAACAATGGATTTTTACGGATTTTAAAATGTTTTAATTTTAATTTTAAGATGTTCTTTTTTGCGCATATGGATCTGTGCAATACAAGCACATTCGATTGAATTGGGTCCCTTAAAGCTAAAAAGGAGAATAATAATCGATGAAGCATCTCTCTTTCAGACTGCTTTCGATCCATTTTCAACATTATTCAAGAATCTCCTTTTGTTTTCTTCTTTTTTTATATATAATTTTCATCTAACTATGGTTTATTCATTTTATCTCATGACTTCATTACAATGGATGCAAAAGATACGTTAGATTAATCTAAACGGTTATTTATTTATAATAAAGCACTTTTTTGTATAAATCTTGGTAAAGAAGAAGACAGTGAAGTCTACTATAGAAGTTAACATAAGGAGAACATAACACAGGATGATTACTTCTGTATATAGTATAGTTTCAATGGTAGATATATTTTAATCATATTCATCCAAAACCATCTCAACAAAAACTCTTATCGTATAAGATAATCGCATCTGAGTTACTGATCAGTACTACTATATGTTTCGGTAATTCTCGTCTATAATTCTTTAAACATATGAAATTAGGATTAGCATGAGGCTCTATATCTTCTATCCAAAAACTAAATTTCGATGGTATGATGGATATTATCACTATCATTCTTAAACGGCCATATATGTAGCTCTTGATTCTTATGTATAGATCACGTAACGCTTCATCATGTGGTATGATGTATAAAAAGCTTGATTCGAATTACATCATTTCTAAAGTCTAATTAAAGATAATAGTTTTCAACAAGTTATTAGAGAATATGTTGTCGCTTTTTTTTTTCATTAGAAGAAAGTATATTAAATATGTGATTAAAGAGAAAGTTCTATGATCATTATCCTCTCTTGGCTTTGGTGATTTTCTTTGCTTGTTTTTCAAACATTCGGGCCACACATATGATCGAACATATATGTTTATATCTCTCTTTCATTCATATGCATATTTATGCATGCATGTGTGTGTGTGAAGTTGGATTGAATGATTAAAAATATTCCTTTCTTTAAGAAATGAACAAATGAAAGGTGTCCACTAAAACAGAAACTCGTAGTAGGAGAAGATGCTTCTCCACGACATCAAGCTACCACATTGGGTCCCCCAATTTCTCTCTTAGTTTTTCACTTTTTCTCCTTCTTTATATCTAAAAAGAAATCAGAATCTTACGATTTTTATGCCCTCATAGGCCATATATATCATAACAAATCTTATTTTCGTTGTTGCGAATGAATATATATTCCCTTACATAGGAGTAGTAGTATGTTAATCGAACTATGTGATATTTTTCCAAAATATATTAGCAAGTTCAAACTAGTATATTTCTTTTAGTAACAAAAAAATGAAGACATGATCAAAAAAGTTATTGCGTAAATAGATTATGCATTGTTGTACACTGATAATCAATTAAGCAATGTATTCATGATTCAGAAAGAAAAACAAGGATTAAGAGAATAATCATTGGATTTCGATTCTAAAGACCAAAGCCCAAAAATTTAAAGCTCTCGATCAGATTCTTCAGCTTTTACTGACGGTTCTCTATAAGCCATCACAATTAAAATACAAATCCTACCCCTTTTTCCCCTCATTTTCCGTTATTCCTTAAAGAATTATATTTTGCAACATTTTAGGTTTTCTATTTAGGTGAATTCTTTTCTCTTTAAAGCCAGTGAATAATTTTTTTTGGAATATATTATTTATTGCTTCTACAACAAGGCTTGCGTTGGAAAAAAGGCTTATGTGGAAGAGAAAGAAAATTTTATTCTAAATATTTTCTCTAAGAAATTATTCTTATAATTATGATGTCAATAAGAATAGTTCCTAAAATTAAAAATTCTATAAAAAAAAAAAAAAAAAACAATTGAACAAACAAAAACACGTTACGAGACTCTTGAGGGATGGAAGTTTTATGGATGGCATCGTCCGCTTTCAGTACATGTAGTTTTGTTTGGCTAATACTATTTATTAGTCTCGTAAAGCGGCCCCCCATACACACATAACACCAAAACATGTATATGTAAAAACAAAAACAAAACTTGAATTTTGTTCATAAGGATTGTATCTTTCAGAAGACTTTAAGATCTTTTTTTATGATTCAATGGTTGAATTTGATTTATCGTATAGTTTGATGGTAAAATTAATATAAAAAACACACTTTCAGTACTTAGTGCATTTTTAAATTATAAGTTTAACATACTTACAAAATCAACTCTGCTAGATTTCAAGCTTTTAATGAATAGATTTACGGCATGAAACGACAAAGTATATATATCTTCGAACAATAATCATATGTGGCTATATTGACCAATAAAATTCGGATCAGCATCATATAAAGGTCAATATTTTCATCTGGAGAATTATTACACATCAAGCATACACTAAGTTTAAACACTGTTTTTCCTTTCAAATTTTTGTTATTTAAATATACTATTGTGTATGTTTAAGTCACCAATATATATTTTTCACATAATATACTTGAATAAATATGTTGAAATATATATATATATATATATATATATATATATATATTTAAAAAAAAAATACAAGAGAATGCAGATCCAAGAACACCTGAGAGATTCCTCATGAAGTGGATCATGGAAATTCATCTTTTAGGCTCATTATATCTTGTTGTGGACATTTATGGACCATTTTTTTGTTTTCGCAATAGTCAAGAGTTGTTCAAACATTTCACTTATTTTTAGTTACCGTTCTTGACTTACAATTATATTAATCTAATAATTATACAAAATCTGGCTGGATTCACTTTCTTTGTGTGGGTGGTTATAAAGAAAAATAAGGCAGAGAAAGATATGGATTGTTCTTTTTAAAGTTATTATATTGAGGTTAGATTCCCTCACCTCTACATACAACCAAGAGAATCTGCCAATCACTCCCATCTTTTGTTTCCTTCAAAAATATATATACACATAAACTCTATAGCTAGCTTTACAAGAACATATAAAATTAACGTCTATATACATACACATCTACTGAAACAAACACAATATTTTCAGTTAGGGCTCAACATAGATATTCAATATTCATTTTGATTCGTCATCCCGTCGTCTTAGGTATTGATGCAGGATTTGGCACCCCCAACATACCGATCTAAACCAAAAGTAAACCGGTTACCTAACCAGGAAATTCGGCTTAAACGGCGAATTCGGCATTCGGATGAAGGCCCCACGAAATCGACAAGCCCAGTTCGAGAGCAACAAGCCGGCTTCCGAATCGCTTTATGGTCGACTTGACGAAGAAGACGAAACTTTCCTAATTTCAGTCCAAACTATTAGGAAAGTAGACATACTTTGTAATCTAAGACAACATATAAATAAAGGGGTATCCCCTCCTTGTAAAGCATCCAACGATTAATACAATAATCATAGTTCATCATAGTTTTTGAGCAAAATCTAGCTTGTTCCTCAAGAGATTTTAATTCCCTTTCATTTTCTAGCTTTGATCCGATTTTAAGAGAAAGTTCTTTATTAAAATTTGTTTCCCCTTTTAAACAAACTCATTGTGAGAAACCTAGTTTCTACATTCAGGTCTATAGCAGATCCGAGACATTAATTATGTTTCACAACTCAACAAAAATAAAGAAAAGTCTCTACCCAAAAAAAGTCAATATTTAGAAACACCAAAGAAGTTGCTATCACATAGTTAGAAGTAGCTAGCTCGCTCAGAAGTATCATCATAAACACAAACCATACATGATACATGGCATATGTGTAAGCATATATATGACATGCGTACATATAACTGTATAAGTTTGGTTCTACATAGGTGAGTCTATCAATTTTTTTCTTCTGTCGACATCGATAAGTCTATATATAAGTAGATTCTTCGTTGAAAAATGTTATATGAAGGGACATATATACAAGTATGGTGGGGGCAACATTACCGAAGAGCAAGCCAAGATAGAGATGAGACACAACACAACAAACCTTACACTTTTTCTTTACCCTTCTTTTTAGGAGCAATTCTTGTATTTATACGCCCTTTCTTAATTATTATACATAACTTTCTATCCTGGTATATTTAATTATACTAAGAAATGTCCGTGTGGTGGATTATATTGCGTGTTACTAAGTCGAATTTAATTAAGACAATTTAAAAAAAAAATCGAATTATCAAGGGCGATAACTATATAAAAAATGTTCTTAATTGATCATTCCCAGACAAACCCACCCATGAAACGCTTTTTTGAAATGTTATTTGTTGCAAGACTGCAACTCATACGAATCGTGCAAAATCCTAAAGACCACATGTTGCAATAATATATAATCAATAAAAATTATAACATTTCTACAGAAGAAGAAAATAAAAACCAAGAGAGGAAAGTAAACTAGAGGACCATTTTAGAAAATAGAATATGAAACGGTGATAATAATTGCAAACAAAGAACTTTGCACATACGATATGTGTCCATTAGGATGTCTATACGACCAAAAACGAAGTGTACAGACCTTTTCTTATCTGATCTTATTGCCTCATATATGGAAGAAAAAGTAACACGAAATTTACAAAAAGGCAACNAAAAAAAAAAAAAAAAAAAAAAAAAAAAAAAAAAAAAAAAAAAGAGGTGTGAAATCGGGAAATGGTCGAAGAAAAGAGGAAAAAAAAAAATATATATTAACCAAAAAATAAAATAATAATTGTAAACAAAGAAAGAGGAAAGGGTCAAGAGAGCATATATTCTCTTCTCCAACAGAACCCCACTAATGTTTCCAGATATGGAGTGAGAGAAGAATTAAAGAAAAAAAAAAAAAAACATCAACCACTCCAAAGATTTATATATATGTCTAAATAATCTCCATATATTTGCCAACAAACCCAACAATCTTTTGAAAACAAATCACCCTTTCGTTTATTTAAATTTCGTGAGTCGTTTCTTGATTTGTCTATTGGAAGAGAGATTTTGTATGTGTTTATTAATGGAGATCAACAATAATGCCAACGATAACAGCAATAGTATTAATCACAAGGCAAAGATGAGCCTTGTGTTGTCAACGGATGCTAAGCCAAGATTGAAATGGACTTGTGATCTTCATCACAGATTCATTGAAGCTGTTAATCAACTTGGAGGACCTAACAGTACGTACATCTTTTTGTGTGTTTCCATCTTCATTTTCATGTTTCTTGATTGTTTTGTTCTGTTTGTGTTTGTAGAAGCAACACCTAAAGGTTTGATGAAGGTTATGGAGATTCCTGGACTTACCTTATACCATCTCAAGAGTCATTTACAAGTAAATAATGTTCACAAGAATCTTTGATTGGATCAGTGTGTTTTTATCTTCTTTCGATTAATTTGTTTCTTGAAAATAAACTTTTGATTATCGTATTTGATCTTTCTCCAGAAATATCGGCTAGGGAAGAGCATGAAGTTCGATGATAACAAGCTAGAAGGTTTGAGATTCTTTGATTCATTATTTTTAACATTGATAATGTTTTTGAGGCAAAGGATATAATCTTGAGTTTCAACTCTGATCTGACCAAATGAATGGGCTGAAGAAATCTTTTTAAATAGTTTGATACTTATGTATGTTTTTGTTTCTTGATGTAGCAGTTTCCTCTGCTTCAGAAAATCAAGAAGCTGAGAGTAACAACGATTCTAGAGATCTCCGAGGCTGTAGTGTCACCGAAGGAAACAGCAATCCAACTAAAGAGTAATGATCTCAGAATCGAAATCATAATATCGTTTATGGATCGATTTCAATAAGTTAAAAACTAATTGTTTTGTTCATTTGTAGCAGAGGGTTGCAAATCACAGAGGCTTTACAAATGCAGATGGAAGTTCAAAAGAAACTTCATGAACAAATCGAAGTAATCACATCAATCATATCCCATAACTGAATCTAATTAAGCACAACCATCTCTCTTTGGGGTTCTTATAATGTTTTGGTTTCAGGTTCAGAGGCATTTGCAGGTGAAGATTGAGGCACAAGGCAAGTATTTACAGTCAGTTTTAGTGAAAGCTCAACAAACTCTCGCTGGCTACACATCTTCAACTCTAGGCATGGAATTTGCGAGAACCGAACTCTCTAGATTAGCTTCAATGGTGAACAGAGGCTGTCCAAGTTCTTCGTTCTCAGAGTTAACGCAAGCAGAAGAAGAGGAAGAAACAGAAGAAGGTTTCTTGTGGCGCAAGAAACCAAAAAACAGAGGAATTAGTCAGCTGAGATGTTCAGTAGAGAGCTCGTTGACATCTTCAGAGACCTCGGAGACAAAGCTGGATGATAACAATAACATCAATAAAACGATTGAGCTTCCGTTGATGGAGATCAAATCGGAAGTGATGAAAGGGAAGAAGAGAAGCTTCAACGACGTCGTATGCGTGGAACAGCAGCCTCTAATGAAGAGCGTTTTTGGAGTTGATGATGATGAGCACTTGAAGTTGAGTTTGAATAGTTACAAGAAAGACATGGAGACGTGTCCGAACATAGGACTAGGGTTTAATTAAAGAAAAAAAAAACCTTTCACTATAAAGTTATATAAAAATGTTTTAAAAGAATCCAATATATATGCATAGATTTCCATAGATTATTATAGTCATAGAGATATTGTGAGCAAGTCCAGGGTGAAGAACGCATGTGAATATTCTATATGAGTCAACATGATGATATATATATATAAACTATTATATATAGAAAATGTGTGATTTGTGTGTATAGATTAGGTGGGGGGAGGCTTGTGGATGTGGTAAAGGCGGATTTGGGGGAAACTTTTTATGATCAATGAAAGAAGCAAAATGATTAAATAAGAGTGAGCTTTTTATCATGATGTTCCGACCATTATAAGCATGTTGGCCTCTCAGTGGTTGTTTTATGAAAAGACAAACCATACTTGAGTCATGCGATACAAATTCGAATGTAGTATATCTTTGCTTAATTATTTTACTAATCAGCCAAATTCGAATATTTTCTTGGAACCCTATGAGAAGGTAATGCTTGTTATACGAATATTTTCTTGTAACATGGAAGAAAGTTAGTCACGTGTTCATGAAAACGAGGCTTATCTGTTTTTTTCCCCCAAATGAAGAAGTAAAGAAAGATTTATCATCTTTATGTATATATAACCCCATTAGTGTGTTGGTGTGGTCAGGATTTGCTCATTTGATTATTTGCTAGATGGAAAATATTTACGTTATTATTTGTTGGGATATATATATATATATATATACTAGGTGATACCCTGTGCTACACCACAGAATTATATATTTTGTTACTTACTTTTTTTTTGTAATTTGTATTTTTCTAATATTGTTTTTATTTTGATTTATTTTCTTTTTATGTTTATTTGTATATTTAGAGTTATACAGTAAATTGGAAATCCTAATAGAGTAAGTAGTTTGTAAAATGTAACTTTTCACAGAAACAGACACACTGCAATATTGGATAGTAGTTTTGTAAGAAAATAAACACTCCACAATATCGGATAGTAGTTTTGTAAGAGGATAGACACACCGCAATATCAGATAGTACTTTTGTAAGAGAATGAATTTTTCTTTATTTTGGTTTGTTGTCAAAAGAGGAGAAGTTGCTTGTTAAATTTAATTTTGAGATATTTCAATGGTTAGGAAACCATTGTATTTATAGAGAGATTATGTATATTTAGGTTATCATTTAGAAGTTAATATTTGATATAATTTGTAAAAAACCAATTTAATTTATAGTTTGATAAAAATACATGTTTTAACGGGTTTAACTCAAACTTTTTTTAGATTTTAAAATTTTTAAGAGTAAAAATATTAATATTAATTAAATATTTTCTAGACTTAAATATATAATAATAGTTTAAACTTTCGACAGAGTTCAAATATTTATAATAAATTAAACATTCTATAAACATTTAAATATTTATAATCTCTTAAACTTTTATAAAAAACGGAAATATATTATAATATGTTTACTTTTTAAAATTTTAAATATGCTCAAATATATAACCAAATTAAACTGTTAAATTTGGATACCTGATAAATCAAGTTTCCTGCTCATTTTTACTCAAAACATATCAGTCATATATTTATAATGATTATGAACCATATTCCAAAATATTTAGTCGATGTGGGATATACAGTACACATTTTCTGTAAATTAGTTTACAACTTTACATATATATATCATTTCTGCGTTTTTTATTCTTTCCATATATACTAATCATAATTAATTACTATAATTTCGTTAAGGAAATATTGAAAAATCTAAACTAAATGATGATTTGTTTTTAACTAATTGTATTAAGTTGATTTTTTGTTTCCGTAAATATCTCACAATATAAAAGCAAATCAAATAGTGACAACGCTTTTTTGAGTTGTCACTGCTGCAGTGGTTATATGAGAATTTGAGTGGTGTGATTAGAGTGGAGGATCATTCTTGGTCAGTAATGTTTTCCATGGCTGTTTGGTGGGCTTGGAAATGGAGATGTGGTAACATTTTTGGCGAAAACAAAGTGTGGAGAGATCGAGTCAAGTTTATTAAGGATTCTGCGCATGAGGTTTTGGCTGCAGGAGTGAATGCTTTGCAGAATCGTGGTACAGCTAGTCGAGTGCAGCGAATGATAAGATGGTCAGTTCCTCGGGCAGGGTGGTTTAAGCTGAACACTGATGGCGCTTCACGCGGTGATCCGGGTTTGGCCACAGTGGGTGGGGTGTTACGCAATGAGTATGGTGAATGGTGTGATGGTTTGTGGTGAGTATCGGAAGGTGTTCCGCTCCGTTAACAGAGCTATGGGGTGTCTATTATGGACTCCTCATCGCTTGGGAACGGCGGATTACGAGACTGGAATTGGAGGTGGATTCGAAGATGGTGGTGGAATTTTTACAGACAGGGATCGGTGATTCGCATCCGCTGTCCTTCCTGGTACGCTTGTGTCATGGCTTTATCTCAAGGGATTGGTCAGTCCGTGTTTCTCATGTGTACCGGGAAGCTAATCGCTTAGCAGATGGTTTAGATTCCTATGCGTTCTCCTTACCGTTTGGTTTCCAAAGGCTTGAGAGTATGCTGATGGTTGTTGCTTCTATTTTTCATGATGACTTAACGGGACATGCGTGTCCTCGCACTGTTATTTTGTAATTTTTTCTTTTATTTTTCATAATAAATAACTGGGAAGCATTCTCCTAGTTTCCTACAAAAAAAAAACAAATCAAATAAGTTTATATATATATACAATTTCGTTTTTAATCTATTGATTATTTTGGAAGCAACAAAGTCGTAATCCATAAGTATTAAAGATTTCTCATTATTATTAATATTTGTAATAATTATAGGGATTAAGTATGGTAGTAGTTAATATTTGATATTATTGAAGCCATTAAATACTCGTATACCAGTTTCCTTATTTATAGGGATTATACCTCTGTTTGGCGACATGAATAATTATTCTTGAACCAAAAAACATACAAGATCCGAATATTATAAACTTGGGGTACAAACAGATCCGCGAGTTTTATTTCTTCTATATCCGGGTTAAAGAAGATCTGCGTCCCGCCCGGTCGTAATTAAGTGGTCGAGCAAGGGGTATAATGGTCATTTAGATAAATCGTAACTATAGGTAAATTTAATTAAATTAAGTGATTCTCTAATCATTTTTAATGAAAAACGTACCAAAACAAAGTCATGGTTCAATTTAGTCTAGTGAGTACTTCTGCTTTAATAATATATATATTTTTTTGACAGTTTTACTCCTAAAAACAAACACAACTTTTAGTTCTTAGTCTTTTTTTTATAAAATAATTTTACTTATAAAAAATTCTCAGTGTTTATTTATTTAAGCAATTTTCAACTTGTATATTCATAGATTTAAAATGGAGAATTTCAAAAATACCCCTTTTAAAATACTCATTTTCAAAAATGCCTATATATGTTGTTCATTTTCAATTATACCCTTTTTATAAGGTTTAATTATAGATTATAAAATGTTTTATAAAGATTTTATAATGGGTTTAAAAGGTTTTCTAACTAAATAGTTATAGTTTATGATATGTTTTTGTTTTTCATCAATATACATATTTTTCAATATCATAACAAACTTTTAGCAAATTTTTCAAAAATTTCACAAGTTATTAAAAATTTTGGTAATATTTGAAACTTTCATGTATTTTTCCTTTACATATTTCATTTAATAGCAAAATTTGATTTTGTTAGTCTAAGCTCTAATTCGTGAGATATAATAAACCCTAACTCCAAAATCATTAAATCCTAACCATCTTTAAGCTTTGTCGAAACTCATACCATGAGGAGCTCTTCAGTCGGCGGATGTCTCTCTTCTATTTTGTCACGAGCGGTGTCATTTGACCTTTCAACAAAATGGGGAAGAAACATGGACGACATGAAATGAGAAAAAGATTTCTAAAGAAACAAACTTGTGTGTAGGTTTATTAATTGTTAATAAAAATGTTAAAAGCTACGTCAGTTAAAAAAAAAAAAAAAAACTGCACGTCGTAAACTTCCTCTTCTTTAGAAACAAACGACAATAATCGAGTGGACAAACCTAAGGTGAATTAATTTGACGTTTTTCTGCGTCCAAGCATATACATGGTTTGTAGAACCCGTGATATGATATCACTGATATCAATCATCTATCTATGTGATCCAAAATAATATTTTGTCTGAATTCAATTATATAGTTTGCTTTCACATTGTTTGAAACAAAATGGGAAGAACGTTATCGGTATCGTCCAAATCATGTAAATTATGGCTCTGATATATTGCAGTATACAGTCAGTGTGTGTGGTAGAAACCATCTAACAAAAGTTGATGCGTAAGTATGGTAAAATTGGTTAGCTGATTTCAGTTAATGTTTAATGATTAGGACTTAGAAGGATTCAGTCAAAACGTTGTTCGGATTCAAGAAAAGTACCGATTCAAATTTTTAAGAAAGTGATAGACGTTGGTTTCTTTCTATCACAAAAGATTCTTACTGCGACAAGTTACGCAAACTTATAGCATTAAGATTTACGTATCGTCCACCAAACATAGATTGGGTGTACCGTGTACGCTTAATGTCACTTGCACTTGACTGATGTGTAACGAGACTGTCTGATATGCACATGATCCTGTTTCCACATGTTCGCATCCTATGTAGAGTTTGTGAGTTAACCGAATATACCCAAAAAGATATGTTAAAAGAGTACAATATAAGTCAGATAACTTTCACTATTTTCCTTTATTTATGTCCTTCGCAAATTAAAAACTCAGATAAAAAAATGTTACATGCTCGTTTTACTCAGAAGTCAGAACTACCCAATATTGGTCGAGGAGAAAAGTTTCAAATTCAGGCCCATCCCATATGTAAGCCCATTTCATATATAAACCCTACTTTAAATCCACACACCCTAATCAAGAATGCACACTTGCAAATCATAAAAACATTAACAAAAAAAAGTCTGATAACAAATTATATCTAAAAGAGGGTCTAAGGATATGGACACCAATCCTATTTATATCAGAAACTAGGCATGTAGAAATGGCGTGAGAACTATTTGAAAATTTTCCAACTAGATCCCGTTTAATCCACATAAAGAAAGACTACTAAATCGAAGTAGGCCAGGACCAGATCTGCAAACCCATTGTTTTAGCACGGTCCACTGCAAGCCGGTCCAGAGCCTAAACCTTCCTTAATCAAGACAAATTTAGGACCCGACTAAATCAAGATTGGGTCACAGCCATCGCCACATCCCTAATTCGTCTGCTACAGTCATCAGCCACTTGTTTTAAAGATTGTGCATTGGACCTTTATCTACCTTATAATCCAATTACCACCCAAGATTTTGCTTTGCTTTTAACTTCTTTTGGATCCCTCCGACCATATCAGAGATCTCATTGGTCACATCAAATAAACCCATCAGGGGAATAAGAATATTATTGTTTTAAAATTCAAAAAAAAAAACACAAAACAATCTCCATCAAACATTTCAAGATCTCACTATCTCGTTCTTTAAAAAATGTAATGTTTTGGGTTTTTTTAAGTAAAGGAAAAGTTGCAACTTTAGGACTAACCTCGAGAATGCAGAAAAAAAAGCAAAGGAGGGGGAACTCAAATTTCAGCAAATGGGTTATTTTGTTTTTTGGACCAACGACTGGTCTCCTGCTTGCTTTGTCTTTGTGCCTGCAAGCAATATCCATACCTCAGTTTTTAAAATATGTTACTTTTGAGACAGAACCTGATGCTTCAGAATGTTCTTAAGTTTGCATGAATGTTCTTTAACAAAAAAAAAAAAAAGTTTGCATGTGATTAAATATATCTGTTAAAAAAAAAATATAAATGACAACAGTAAAGCAAAGGCAAATTCAGAATGAGATAAAGATAAAGATCGTCCCTCATGAATAAATGAGATAAGGAAAAAGAGAAAATTGTGGTCTTTTAGAATCATTGCATTTGATGATTAAGATCTGTGGATGTATCAACAAGGTTGGAAAAAAGCATTAAGAGGCATAATTAACATAACACACAATTTAAACTTGGCAAGCAAATATCGAATCTCTCAAAATATGACCTAATGGTATTATTTTGTGTGTCCAGACTATTTGAAACACATGAGTTATGCTCCATCAAACACAACATCTTTAGTAAATTCTACTCAACAGCAACGCAGGCTAAAGTGACTATGAGGAGTTATGCTATGATTTTTTCGAAATTGGTGTTATATTTGTGAGAAGATATAAAGATGAAGTAGCACAAATAAACATGCAGCCGATGTTGTTGCTTAAAAAAGTGAGCTAGTGATCCTAAAGTGGAGGGGGAGAAGATCTTAGAATAATATAAAGAATCATTCTTAAAGAGGAAAAAAATAATGTATTTGTTTCTTTTCGAAGAGGGGTTGCTCTGTTGTACCTTTTCTTTGCCAAAGTTCCATGCTTTATATGAGTAGCTCCTGTAGGTTGTAGTAATGGAATAGTAGCAACGGTTTGCGTGGCCCACGGCTCCGGTCCGCTGTGTTCCTGCCATTTAACAAAACACCAAACAAAACCACTTTCCTTAACAACAAAGGAATTATGACATAGCCAGAATCCACAGCATTAAAGAGTGTAAACTTGAATGATTAGGATATATAAACCCATTAGTCCCGAAAAGTTAAAGCTATTGTATACTTCAAAGTACAATTCTGAAATCAAGGAAAAAAAAGCTTACGAGTATGCAATGCCATAACCAGATAAGAAACCATTGAACCATAACTCAATATGCAATGCAACGTTTACCTCGTAATTTATTTGAACTATTTGAAATCAAGGAACTATAGCAGCATGGAAATTGGCTTATAACCACTTCCAATGATTAGGCAAGGCAAAACTTATGGATGGCGTAAACAGAGAATGTCACTAAACATGTTCACTGGAAAAAGTGTTCAAGAAAGTATAAGGGTGTGTCAGTTTAACAATCGCCTTCAACGACGTGGCTAGTTAGGAAGGTCTCCAGAAACCCAAACTGGCCAATTTGCCAGTCAAGATTGGAATGCCATGGATATGGTTAGACAAAAAAGCAAAGGATAAATGTAGAGATATGTAGGGAAACCAATGAAGAAAGATACTTAACTTCCCAGCGGTTTTCGTGTACTGAACTCTTTTGTACAATCATTGTCAGATTCTTTCATAACAGCCTTAATCTACTTAGATTTCCAAAGCAATGTTTTTTAAGTGAATGTAAATTCCCCCAGGGTCCCATTTTGCTTTACACTTTAAAGCTCCCTC
>NC_025700.1:16475525-16477206 GCF_000633955.1 Camelina sativa
TAAACCCATTAGTCCCGAAAAGTTAAAGCTATTGTATACTTCAAAGTACAATTCTGAAATCAAGGAAAAAAAAGCTTACGAGTATGCAATGCCATAACCAGATAAGAAACCATTGAACCATAACTCAATATGCAATGCAACGTTTACCTCGTAATTTATTTGAACTATTTGAAATCAAGGAACTATAGCAGCATGGAAATTGGCTTATAACCACTTCCAATGATTAGGCAAGGCAAAACTTATGGATGGCGTAAACAGAGAATGTCACTAAACATGTTCACTGGAAAAAGTGTTCAAGAAAGTATAAGGGTGTGTCAGTTTAACAATCGCCTTCAACGACGTGGCTAGTTAGGAAGGTCTCCAGAAACCCAAACTGGCCAATTTGCCAGTCAAGATTGGAATGCCATGGATATGGTTAGACAAAAAAGCAAAGGATAAATGTAGAGATATGTAGGGAAACCAATGAAGAAAGATACTTAACTTCCCAGCGGTTTTCGTGTACTGAACTCTTTTGTACAATCATTGTCAGATTCTTTCATAACAGCCTTAATCTACTTAGATTTCCAAAGCAATGTTTTTTAAGTGAATGTAAATTCCCCCAGGGTCCCATTTTGCTTTACACTTTAAAGCTCCCTCCAAATCCCAATAAGTGATATATAACAGGACTATATCTACAGGGAGGAACACACACAAAAATCAGAACTCAGAAGGGGCCATAATCTCATAACTCCTAACCCTCTCTCATTTCTTTGAAGAAAAGAAAGATACTCTGAATCTTCTTGTCTGCCTAAGAGCAGAAATGTTGGGTTCCAGTACAAGATCGATGCTTTTTCTTCTTGTCTGCATAGGATTGCTAGCAGACAACAGATATAAGGTCTCAGCCATGAGACATACAGAGTATTTCCTCAGACAAACACAAACAGATAAAGCGAGAGTTCAGCCAGGTGAAATTGCTAAGCACAGGAGCATCGGCTTTCAATTCAAACACACCCTTGAAGATCAAGGAACGCTCAGGAAAAACAGGCGAGTTCTTGAGGAAGTAAACAAGAATAAAGTCAAAGATGAAGAGACGCAAGAACAAAAGAATAAGACGGGTGATGACTCATTCCAAGCAAGCAAGAGACGTGTAAGACGAGGATCAGATCCTATCCACAACAAAGCCCAGCCATTTTCTTGAGCGGCACAAGAGAAATCAAATACAGAAAAGGCAATATACTATAGAAATGCAAGAAGAAAAAAAACAAAGGGCAGAACAATCAAATCAACCTTATCAAGCTGGAGGTAGGTTACTCGGGTTTATTTTTCAAGTATAGGGTTTTGATAAAAACACACAATCTTGTGCAGTTGAAGTCATCATCAGAATGCAGAACAGCATTGTCTGTTCAGATACACCAAGAGAATACACATTTGTTTTAAGTAGTCTTCACTCTTTTGTTTGCATCAGTTTCTCGACAATTCGGTATAAAATTTTTGCTCTTTCTGCATTTGCTTTTAACTTCACCAAAACATATCTTATGTATATACAAAATCTCAAAAAAGTTTTGATTTGTCTACAACTTCATTGTGAAACCTCTCTTTCCCCCACAAATCCCATTTGAACTTAAATGTATTCATCAAGTGAAAATGTAAGAAACTGGAGTTCTCTAAGCAAACCCCTGGAAGAAAAAAAAAAAAAAAAAAA
>NC_025700.1:16477550-16489843 GCF_000633955.1 Camelina sativa
AAAAAAATACCAAATCTATTGAAGTCAAATACACAATTCAATATCTTAGTAATCATGTGAGCTTTCCAACTCAAAAACGAATTGCCACAAAAAAAAAAAAAGTTCTAAAATTCAAAATCCTCCGTTGTTCTGAATGTTCACCACTACTCATGGATAAAACTCGGACCATTCATGACACATAGCCGTAAGATCAACCTTCAAGCAATTGCAATCACACAATGATTTTACTGGAACTAATGCTCAAAACGTATGCGCTATCAAAAAGAAGACTTACAGTTCTACTACGAATACATCTTCCGGCAAGTTAAAACTCCGCCGCCGCCATCAGCAGTAACCTCATACGGCGAGGAGGAGATTCATATGCCACGCCACCGCGAGGAACGGTCAGCCACGACGGTTCAGTCGCCGAGATTCGTTTACCATTATTATTTGCTTGTTTTATTTATAAGGCCCAGTCCATCAAAACATCATATTTGGGCCTAGCCCTTTAGATGTTCTTTACCCCGATCAATTAAGCAAGCCTCGATGTTTTAAGTTAAAAAAAAACACATGGTGATCAAGACATGAGTACAATACTAGTTTGAGTAGCTTAACTCTTCTTTAGTAGTTACTAGTTAGTACTTTACTAGATCATATGTTAAGATTATTATGCTAACCTTTCAATATATTGTATAGTTGAGATCTTGAAAGTTATATGTCGTATAGTAAAACGAATAAACGATATAGGATTCACAATATATGTAATTGTAGATCTTATTTTGTAGTATCAATTACCTAATTCATTTAACAAAAAATAGGTGAAGAGATATAAACGTGAAGAGAAAATGACCCCATATGATAATTTCGGCTACAATTTACTTTTTTTTCTTTCTTCTCAAACCTCATCCTAGTGGCTGGGTTTGCGTGATGCGCGTGCTATTTTGGTCATTGACAAGATGCGATCGTGTTAGGACAATGTTCTAATCCGTCTTTATGATTCCAAATTATGTAATAGGCTTAAGTAAAGCAATTGTTAAATCAATGTCCCTGTCAATGAAATTATTAGCAAAACCATAAATACGATTGTTTTCTTTTTATATTCTATGGTCAAAATAACGCCGATTAATAGTTGCAATTAGGATTCTAATTACGCGTGATTGGTGACTAGGTTTCTCAGAAACGACAAAACGTTACACCAACTTTACTATATATTCATTGTTACTCCTCTCGAAAGATATTTTTATATCTCAGTTTATCGATATCTCTATATTAGTAAAAGAGAAATACAAAACTAATTTCGGGTCGGGTCAACTAAAAAAAATAACCTTAAATCAAGAAATTTGGATTATGTGTAGTCGGATGCTCCATTTTTAACGAATCTAATCCACAATTAATATTTCGTAATGGAACTGGGAATATTAGGAAAATGGGTTATTTAATATTTTACAAATACAATCATTTACAATTGTGAATGTGTAAATGATTGTGAATGTGTAAATTTTATAAATGCATTCTTTTATAGTTTTTACAAATGCAGTTATTTATGGGTTGTTTCATTAAAACATACATTTTGAATGTGTAAATTTTATAAATGCATTCTTTTATAGTTTTTACAAATGCAGTTATTTACGGGTTGTTTCATTACAACATACATTTTGAATATGTAATTTTTATAAATGCAATATTTTATAGTTTTTACGTATATTCAGTCCCGGCTCAAAGGGACGGCAAGAGGGGCGAAAGCCCACAGACCATTCCAAAATTTGGAAAAAAAACCCTTGAACAAAAGGGACCAACAAACGAGAAAAAAAATATTTCTTGTGTAAAGAGTCCAAAAAATTCAGTTCATTTAGGATCTAACATTTATTTGAGATGGGACTGCGTATATTCAAATAATGTCTAACTCAAGTATATATTAATAATTATTCCTCCTAGTGTATTAATAAATGGTGAATGCATCATTTCCTGTGTAATATTCAGGGTGATCAGGCTCTTAATAATTAATTATATATAATCTATTTCTCTTTCAATATACTTCTAAGTTAATTTCACGAAGGGTATCCAAATTCCAAAGCAAAACAATATGATTGTATGTTTCTTTTTATTAATCTAATTAAATCTCTAGTTCGTAACAGAATAATTTCTACAGGTCGAATTTTACCATAACACTGTAAAACTGTAATTTGTAGTGAATTCATCACTTGTTTTTTTTTTTCTCTAGGTGACTCATCATTAAAGTAACAATAGCTAGTCTCAAGATTTTCGTTCAAATAATTCTATTTTTATGCTAATAATAGAATGTATGAAAACCTATCGTTTTCTTCACATGCATATTAATGTTACATAAAGTTACATCATTACACATTTGTAAAATAATGTAAACCACATGTAGTAAAACAAAACAATAACCATCAGTAAGCTGACAAAACATTACATTATAGCGACAAACACACTTTGTATAGTTTTGATTGAAATTATGTTCGTTGTAAAGATAAACCTTACATAAAAGGAATTATCCAATATAATTGAAAACTATGGGGTACTTAGAAGAGGAAGGCTTGAAGATAGACACACATAATTGTGACCCAAAGCTAATCAATAACGTAAACATATTGCAAAGAAACACTAAATTGCGGCGCCACACTAATGACAAGAAGTGAGAATATATAAAAAGGTCGGTAAGAGATAAGAAGAGACTCTCAAATGGTGGTTAAGGAATTTAGACATTTTATTTTCATGGTTAAATTACAAAATGAAGTTTGGCAATTGTCACAACAAACGCAAAAGTCTTATTATCTCCACTATTGGGGGCCGGGGTTAAGTATGCGTGCTAAACAGGTTTTTTGAGGGGTGTTTTCAGTATATTAGCACAAGTCAAATATTCCACTAGAACACGTAATTACCTACATTAGAATGAAAAAGATTTAACTCTATTTTTTAGTTTAGACTATCATTATAGGAAATTTTACCATTTTAGACCTCTAGGGCCGATAAGAAAATAGTCCCTAAACAGAATCATACTGGAAGAAAGGTTAAAATGCAGTGAGGTGAGACGGTGAAATTTACAAAAAAAACATGGGGCAGTAACGTAAACTTTAGAAAATGAGAAAACTGTAAGATGTACAGTGGAATATGAAATTGCAGGGCAGCTGTAATTGTCCTTTAGTACGATGCATGTAATGGGCTTTTGCCACGTTTACACTTTGGACTCAATCCTTCAACTAATCCCATCCTCTCCTTGGAATATATTCTTTCTTAATTACTCTATTTGTTTCGTATATAATACAGTATAGTTCAATTTTTATTCTATATAATATGATATGTCCAAAAAAAAAAAATGATATATGGTTCAGAAATTACCCATCTGTTCCTTTTTCTACCAACAAGTTACCCACTGGTGAAAGCTCAAAGACCCATATCTTACAAATGTCCCGTAAAATCATTGCGTTTTTGATAAGACCTTAGATTCAGTATTTTATACATTATTCAAAGTGTATAGTCTATATAACGTATGAATAGATATCAAAACTAGTGACTACAATATTCAAAAGTATATATGTTTCACCAAAACAAGAAAAAAGTAAAAAGAAAAAATGAGTTGTAATTTTTTTTTCATTTTTGATACAGTAAGTGTGTTCTTTCTTTTGCTGTATGTTTTGGACGTTTGTGAGTAAGCACTTATTATTTTTTCAAATCCTAATTATATTTCATCACTCTGCCATGTTCTTTACCGATATAATTACATCATCGTCACATGCACTAGCTTACTTGAATTATCTTTTTTTTTATAAATAAAATAAAGGAAGCCAAAACCTAATCTTCTTATTAATCACAAAGCAAAAGAGTTTAAGTAAACACACTATAAAGACAGAACTAAAGTAAAGCTATGGATTTGTCTTCCAAAACAAAACAACAACTTAAAACCTCTCTTCCCATCGTCGCCGGAGAAATGGGTGTTTGTTACAAAGAGTGTTTGAAAAACCACGCGGCTAACCTCGGCGGCCATGCTCTCGACGGTTGCGGCGAGTTTATGCCGAGTCCCACCGCTACTTCCACCGATCCTTCTTCTCTCCGTTGCGCCGCTTGTGGCTGCCACCGTAACTTCCACCGCCGTGACCCTTCCGAGAACCTCAACTTCCTCATCGCGCCGCCGATTTCCTCTCCCTCCGGCACTGAATCGCCGCCGTCTCGTCACATCTCTTCACCCGTTCCTTGCTCTTACTACACCTCAGCGCCTCCTCACCACGTGCTTCTCTCTCTCAGCTCCGGCTTCCCTGGATCGTCAGATCAAGATCCAACGGTGGGTAGGTCAGACAACAGCTCAAGAGGAGCAATGAGGAAACGAACGAGGACCAAGTTCACGCCGGAGCAGAAGATCAAGATGAGAGCGTTCGCTGAGAAAGCAGGTTGGAAGATCAACGGCTGTGATGAAAAGTCGGTGAGAGAGTTCTGTAACGAAGTTGGGATCGAGAGAGGAGTTCTTAAAGTGTGGATGCATAACAACAAATACTCACTTCTCAACGGCAAGAACAGAGAGATCGAACATGGTCTGTGTCTGAACACGACTCACAGCTGTAACAATGATGGTGATGGGTCTTCGTCTTCTTGAAAGAAAGATTCAAGATTTGGGTTAAAACCGTATTAGGATACTTTAATTTGGGAAAATATGAGCATTAACCGGTTTAAAATCTTATGATAGTGTTTTTTTCTCTAACATGTTAATCGATCTTGATATATATATATATATATATTTATGAAGTTTGATCTTTTCTGTTTTCACTTTGACTGAGATGTGTGTTCAGAGATCATGATGGGTTATAATAATAAATGAATTTTTAATCGGAGGGTAACTTATAAAAATCCAATTCGATCGATAGACCATTTCTAATTATAGTAAGTGCATAATCCCTAATTTGTGATTACAGAAATCAAAAGATTCGTTTGTTTGTTTACATTGCTATATTATTCAATGTTATCTTCTGTATTATTGGAAATATAATCACCTGAACTTTAGAGAAAAAGTAAGTAAAGTTTGCTTAATGAAGATACAGACGACGTGGTTTAATCAAGAATTGCAACAAACTGTATGGCGTGGCAGAATATAATTAGGTCATCTGGGCGGCACATTTTTATTGTTAATTTTATTAGTATATTATACTCTATGATATGATATGATTTAAAGTTATTAAAATGCGGGCTTATCTCTTTCCATTTAGGGATAAGCTTTGGCAACAGCAACCTTGCTTATTTATCCAAATTAAGAATAATACAGACGTTACGATTATTAAAAATCTCTACTCTGGTTTTGGGTTGGCTCTTCCCACACCACAAATATCTATGATTCTTCGTTTTATTTTCCTACAAAAAAGATCATCCTCATGTATTAACGAATCACAGCGAAATGCTTTATCTCGTATAAAGCTCAATGCTGGAGACAAAAATATTTCACCATGTAAGGTACGAAGTAATGAAGACCAGACCTGAACAAAAGACAAGCCGGTACGTTCCGTGCCAGAAAGACCAATGTGTATATGGCAAAAGCTTTGTAGATGACTAACTTCCATGTTATTACTGATCATTTTATGGCTATAGAATATATATACATATATATATATATATATTTGTTTGATATAACAAACGTATTTTTGTGGATAGCATAATTTACATAAAATATCGGTAATTAATATGGAACAAAGTTTGAAATTTTTATATGTTACTAAATTACAAAATAAGATTCCTTTAGATGTTTATTGGTACGATGAATGAATGTAGAGGGACAGTCGATATCATTAAGGAAGGTTCACACATTTTATATGCTTCTATGGAGCAGTGGAGGGTAAGTCGATATCAATCAAGAGATAGTTTCAAACCTTATTTAGAATGATACTAAATTGGATCTCCGACAAACATTATTATGCTTCAAAGTTCAAACTGAATAGATTAGCTCAAAGTTAAATTCAAATATCACAGTGATGGTTACATATATATTAGCTGTGAGCTTGTTGGGTGAATTTTTTTTCGTTTATGCATCGTGAAAGAAAAATAAACTCTATAAATTCATCGTTCTATCAATTTTAAATGCCAAAAGTTCATAGCTTCCTTGTCAACCTTTTTTGTTTTTTAAATAACAGGTTTTAAACTATTATGCCTGGAGAGGAAAAAAACTAAAGTTTAATTTCTGGTTCTTTTTTTATCTACATCTTTGAATCGTTATATCAATTTCGAAATTAGTTATATTAAAACATTTTTAGGTTATACCCAAACTGTTAACAACGAAATTTTAAAAACGTTTTAGAATCCTAAATAATCTAAACCCCTAAAATATTTTTTTGAGATGATGTTTTTATTATAAGGTTTTTTCTGTTGGAATTGCAAAGAGGAAATAAATATATTTCAAAAGTCCATTATAGCTAAGCCCATTTGATTAAGCCCATTTGATATTCTTTTGTTTTTCGAGATGTCCACCATGACCGCCTTTCGCCCCTTCCTAGTCTGGGGTAAGTCTAATTAAAATCTTAACACATAATTTTATAAACGGGGTGTTAAATGGATAAAAATTTAACTCAATACATAAACACATAGACAAGTCAAATGATTAAATAAGTTGATTTATAGAATAGTGTTTAATATATAACTAGGAAATTACCTCCGCGGCATAGCGGAGTTGATTTTTTTTCTTTTTTATTACTATTTTGTTGTGTTTTTTTTATGTTGTTTGTAATTTTTTTTTAATCTGTTTGAAATTTGTTGGTATGCGGACTATTCTTAATTGTAGTTTAAGATAAATAAGATTGAGCATTTAAAAATCTTGTAAATATTGGAATTTAGTATTATGATTTTCCTCAAATTTTATTGTATATTTTATGCATTTTAATATTTATAAGGTAACCACTTGTTGGAAAAAAATAAAAGGTAACCACTTGAATGACATTCTCTTAGCAAAAACACAAGATTATGAATTTTCTTTCTTGTATCTTCTTTTAGTGAAAATTTATTTTACTTTAAGAAAACAACAAAAGTCTTATTTTATTATTCTAAACAATGTTTTAAGTCTGATCCATAAATAAAACCAAAATATCAGTCAACTAAGTTCCGTCAAAAATTACTTATTTTTACTTTTATTTTAGTAAATAGTTATTTTTTTTACTTTTTTTTATAAAATTAATATATATTATCATTATAAAGATTTAAATAAATTCTTAGCTTAATTTTCTCTTATAATATATATATATATATATATATATTATGTTGGTTTGAGTTATTTGTTTTGTGTAGAGATTTTTGAAAAAAAATGATTTTCTTTCCGTACAAATCATATTGATAATGTAATAACTGGAAAAATGATTATATAAACAACCAAATAAGTTTAAAGACAAAATATGTTATAACAAAAATGATTGTGTTGTCTTCGAAAACACCTTACCTCTTCAGAAAAATTTACTTTTACTTCAAATTTGTATTTTTTATCGAAGAAATTTATGGTGGTTCAGCAAATTACCTTGACATGATTCAGATTATGCCCAACAACTCTTTTAATTACCATATCTTTAGATATTTTTTCTCATAGCTATAATTTTACTTGATGAGCCGTAAATCTCACTCCAAAATTTGCATATATGCTAGACAGCAAAATAGAAGCTATTATGACTAACACAACACACTTCTTTATTTGGGTTTTGACCAATCTTGCGGCCTATTAACACTTTTCATTACCAAAACATTTAAAGCTCAACTTCCCTAAACTAGTGACTTATATTAATTGTTTTAATTTGATAGACTCCTGATTTTTTCTGAGATGTCAATACCAACTTCAATGTTGAAGCTGATGTATCAGAAAAGTAGACCAACACATTCTATTTTATTGTATTGATTGTCTTCATCGATCGTCATCAACATCATTATCATTAAAAAGTGACGTTAAATAGTTCATGATTAAAATCTGTTTATGAATAAATCACATGTCAAACAAACCTACATAATATAATCCATTTTATATCAATTTAATGATATACTATAACATTAAGAGTAACAAATACTTAACTTTACTTTCCTTACAATTTATGATATTAAACATCCACATTTGCTTATTTTTGTCCATTCTGTTTTTAATTTTTAATTAACAAAATCTCTACCACCATACATTAAAAGAGGATGGATACGTCAGCATCAGTGTCTGGTCCCGACCTATTGAAACACGTGTAGCCTTGCATCTCTATTGCACGTTGAAAATGAAACCAAAATGGTGATCAATTTGCTTAACACCTACGAGAAAAGGACTAACAAACTATGCGAGTCGCATCGAAATTAAAATTGGAGTTCTGAATTTCAACTAAAATGAGCATCTGCCAAATATACTACATTGTCAATCAAAATTTGGACCGTGACTTGCATCTTTGGACGGTCGAAAGCCAAACTCCCACGAGATTATCTTCCACATACCTGAACTCATCAATACACGTACAAGTGTCCACCATAAGCTACACACAATATAAAATTGCTGATATTTTTCGTTCGTCGCCCATAGGCATGTATAATACGGGCTAGGTCGTGATCCGATCTTACCTTCACTCGATCAAAATATCTGATAAATTTCTTAATCGATAGCTTATATAACAAAAACGATTTAGAATCCGAATAAAAAATACATAGTTTATATAGAAGTTTTTTTCTTTTATTATGTGATAAGATCATAAAATTTATTATATATATCTAAATAAGTATGAATTATATGTTAATTTATCCATATTATTCAAACTATCCATTTTTCTTAACATTAAACCCCAAAAAAAAGTATCCATTTGAATACTGTTTGTTTTTAAAATTACTCAACAACGAATTAACTTGTTTAAGTAATAAGTTTTAGATATTCGAAATACTAATATCTTTTCTTTTATATGTAGTATCCCATCATATTTAACTGTATATATTGACTTATGTCATTATGTGATTTTTGTCTTATTCACGCAAACATACAATATTTAGAAAATAAAATTGGGCAAAAGTTGTTTAAATTAAAAATATCTAAAATTTTAAGCTTAAAAGATGGTTTTAATTAAAGTAAACCTCACATTATGACTCTTAAAAGATGATATTTTCTTTTCTGACAAAAAAAACAAAATAGATGATTTTTTTTTACCTTTAATTAAATGAAACAGTTGAAACTCCAAGAGAAAAAGGGCCAGTGAACCAATGGATGTTTGAAGCAAAGTGGCAAGTGGACAAGAACCCGAGAAGCAATGTAATAAGTTTGACTCTTTGAGTTCTCCCAGGTTGAACATTGTCCGTTCTCCGAGACAAAGTTAAGCAAAAATCTGAGGAAAGAATATTAGTAGTAAAATTCGAATAATTTTAATTCAAATCCTAATGCATAATATATCATAGTATGTTACAAAAAAAAAAAACTTTATTCTCTCTTCTCCCTTTCGGACATCTTAAGCACAATACAAATTCTCATTTGAAAACCCAAAAAAAATAAACAAAAGAAAAACATTTATATCAAAAATTTCGAAATTTAATGAGAAAGCAAAACATTACCATAGGGTGAGAGATATTATTATTATTACACTATTACATAAAAGAAGAGTTGTGTAAGAGTGAGATATTTTCCCATCCACAAATCTCGCACCTGATTCCATAAAATTGATCTTCTTCTTCAACGCACATCTCTCTAGTGTCTCCTCCACTTTTTATGTCCGTATACGTCGTCTTGACGAAAATTTTGGAATTTTCTTGGGAGAAAAAAGTCATTAAAGCACTAATCATGTGTAGAAACCCTTGAAGACGTTTTTGCGTTTACTTTAAACCACACAAACGCGTTGAAATTAGCGATAAATGGGTATTGTTACGACGAAGACTTATACTACTACCTCTACTAACTTCGATTTTGGTGTTGGTTTGAAACAGTTTATGTACGGAAACACTTTCATAGTTCTCGATGCTTTCTGGGGTTCTCTCTCTAATCTCTTCAGGTAACGTTAAACTTCTTCTTCTTCTCTGTTCTCTGTTTTTTTTTGTTTGGAGTTCTTCTTTATTGGTTAATGGGTTTGTTTTATTTAGTGATAATTCAGACAAAGACACAAGCTTGGTCGTGTTCAAGAAACAGAACACAAGCGATTCCTCTGTTTACGGAGATCATCAAGATCAAAACCAAATTGGTGGAACAAAAGAAGACGATGATGCGATGGAAACCTCTCTGGTTTCGATTAGCAAGAGATGCGAGTTTTATACCGACAAGAAAAGCATCGTTGGTTTTGTAGAAGAGCCTAAAGCGTTTAGCTTTAAGTTTCGTGATTACTCTGCTACTGTTCATGAGGAGGAGGAGAAGAAGAAGAAGAAGAAGATGGTGAGATTCTCAGATATTGAGGAACCGGACACAAGGTCCATGGTTGTGGAGAAATCAGAATCAGAAGGTTTTGTGAAGGAACACGTGAAAGAAGAGATGTTGGTTTATGAGTTCATGAGTTGTGGTGTCTTAAAGGAACTTTTAGATCACGAAGAACACTTGTTCGATGATGATGATGTTGACGGGTTTATAGAACTTAACCCAAGTTCACAGATTTCTAACTTTGCTTATGGAGAAGGAGGAGATGAAGAAGAAGAGTTGATAAATATGGGGTTTGATGAACAAGAAGAGGTATATGATGAGTTTGATGATGGTTCAGATTCAGATGATGATGATGAGTTTGAGCATAGTGATGTGATTGAGAAATTGAAAACAGAGATAAGGACTGCAAGAACAGGAGGATTGTGCACCATTCTTGAGGAATCAGAGACTCCATTAGAAGAGCTGAAACCACTCAAGATCGAACCAAAACAAGATCAGCACAAAGACAGAATCTCTGAAATTCACAAGGTTTACAAGAGCTATGCGGTTAAAATGCGAAAACTCGATGTCATCGATTCTCAAACTATGCATTCCATCAGTAAGTTAATCAATCCGTTTTTTTAATCAATGTTTACCGTTTTTGAGAGATTAGCAATGACATGTCTTTAAACTTAAGAGTCATTAATTTTTGTCTGATTCCAGCTCTTGCTGTGATTGTGAGGACATGATTCTTAAAGAATGTCTCTTTCCTTCTTAAATGTTGTCCCAACTACTCAAGAGTATAATATTTGTTGGTAGGGTCTATAGAACTACTATAATAGTAGTAACATTTTGGATTTTGATTTATAGGTTTGCTAAAGCTAAAAGATTCATCTAAACCGAGCAGAAACAACGTTAAAGCGCCTAAATCGCCTCTGCATCAGAATCTATGGCCATTCAAGAAACATAAGCTTGAATGTGATCCGATTGAGAGACTTGTGAAAGAAGCGAGTAGAGACTTTGAGACTGTCTATGTAGGCCAAGTTTGTCTCTCGTGGGAGATGCTTCAATGGCAATACGCTAAAGTCTTGGAGTTTGATTCTCATGTTCCTCCTTATCAATACAATTTAGTAGCTGGAGAGTTTCAACTATTCCAAGTTCTGCTTCAACGGTTTGTGGAGAATGAACCATTTCAAAACTCTTCTAGAGTTGAGAGTTACTTAAAGAACCGTCGCCATTTCCATAATTTCCTTCAGATTCCACTTGTTAGAGGTAAACAAAACATGTTTTCACTACTCTTCAGTTTATACTGAACCTTTCCTTTGTGGTGCTAATACCAAAATCTGCAATGTTTACAGATGACCGTTCCTCGAAGAGTAATAAGAAATGTAGATATGAAGGAGAATTCGCGGTAAAGATTGAAATGTTGAGAGAGATCATCCGAGAGTCGATGTGTATTTTCTTGGAGTTTCTATGTGCAGACAAAGACGAGTTTACTTCAATGGTGAAAGTTTCTCACCAAACTCAAGTCTCTCCACAAGATCCTCTTGACCTTGAGCTCTTGACAGATATCAGAACTCATTTCCAAAAGGTATTTAACTTCTTCAATATCTCAGTCTCCTATTGTCAGATTACACCAATGTTTTTATATTCACACTCAAGAATCTGTTATTGGCCTAATGTAGAAGGAGAAGAAGCTAAAGGAAATATTAAGAAGCCAAAGCTGTATAATAGTGAAGAAGTTAAAGAAGAATGAGTCAAAGAGTAGTGTTGGACTCAAAGATGACTTACTGATAGCTCAAATAGAACTGAGACTGGTTTCAAGAGTGATGAACATATCCAAACTTACCACCGAGAAGTTAGTTTGGTGCAAAGAGAAACTTGACAGGATTAGCTTCAACGGTCGAAAGATTCACATGGAGTCATCTTTCTCTTTATTACCTTTTTGATCCTTCTCTGCATAAAAGATTAGATCATAGATGTTGGAAACATTATGGCTTTATCAGATCCA
>NC_025700.1:16489903-16500844 GCF_000633955.1 Camelina sativa
CAAAAGTTTTGGTTTCTGAAGAGGGAATGTCTAATGTTTTTTTACCTAGAGAACTTATTGTATTGTTAAGAGCAGAACGAACGGGGCGTGCTTTAGAAGAAGCAATCTGTTATCGAGCCGTTTTATTAGGAATAACTCGAGTATCTTTGAATACTCAAAGTTTTATATCCGAAGCAAGTTTTCAAGAAACTGCTCGGGTTTTAGCAAAAGCAGCTCTTCGGGGTCGTATCGATTGGTTAAAAGGCCTGAAAGAAAATGTTGTTCTAGGGGGGGTGATCCCTGCCGGGACCGGATTCAACAAAGGATTGGTGCATTGTTCACGGCAACACACCACCATTCTTTTGGAAAAAAAAACAAAGAATTTAGCTTTATTCGAGGGAGATATGAGGGATATTTTATTCTACCATAGGGAATTTTGTCACTCTTCTATTTCAAAATCTGACTTTTCTAGGATTTAATGATTTCTAATAGCGGACTATTTTGAATTTTATTTTTTGTTGTTTGCTGTAGTCATTTGCTTTGGTAATTTGTTAACACTAATAAAGATAATAATGAATACAAAATAATGGCTTGGTTCATGCATAAATGGCCATCCCCGGTACAAGAGAAGGTTCCATCGGAACAAAAATTTATTTTAGTTTGGGGTGCCCCCCTTTTTAAGTGTGAAAAGAAATGACAAAAAGATATTGGAACATCGATTTGGAAGAGATGATGAGAGCAGGAGTTCATTTTGGACATGGTACGAGGAAATGGAATCCTAGAATGGCACCTTATATTTCTGCAAAGCGTAAAGGTATTCATATTATAAATCTGACTAGAACTGCTCGTTTTTTATCAGAAGCTTGTGATTTAGTTTTTGATGCAGCAAGTAGGGGAAAACAATTCTTAATTGTTGGGACAAAAAATAAAGCAGCTGATTTAGTGTCGCGGGCTGCAATACGGGCTCGGTGTCATTATGTTAATAAAAAGTGGCTCGGCGGCATGTTAACAAATTGGTCCACTACAGAAAAAAGACTTCATAAGTTTAGGGACTTGAGAACTGAACAAAAGACAGAGGGATTCAACCGTCTTCCGAAAAGGGATGCAGCTGTGTTGAAGAGACAATTATCTCGCTTGGAAACATATCTAGGCGGGATTAAATATATGACGGGATTGCCTGATATTGTAATCATCCTCGATCAGCAAGAAGAATATACGGCTCTTAGAGAATGTATCACTTTGGGAATTCCAACCATTTCTTTAATCGATACAAATTGTAATCCCGATCTCGCGGATATTTCGATTCCAGCAAATGATGACGCTATAGCTTCAATTCGATTCATTCTTAACAAATTAGTATTCGCAATTTGTGAGGGTCGTTCTAGCTATATACAAAATTCTTGATTAATAATAAGATAAATAAATCAATTTTTTTTGAGGGAGGGGCTCCCTGTATTTCGATTAAAAAAATCGGTTACTACTCCTTAATTGTACAAAAGAAAAAGAGAGAAAAACTAGGGATATTGTGTGATTTGTTTAGTTGGGATCCAAAACTAAAATATAAAATTAACGTAAATAAGTAAAAAAAGGGGGGGATCTTGAATCAAAATAATTTAAAGTTCTTATTTCTGTCAGAGGGCAATATGAATGTTTTATCATGTTCCATCAACACACTAATAAAAGAAGGGTTATATGAGATATCTGGTGTAGAAGTAGGCCAACATTTCTATTGGCAAATAGGGGGTTTCCAGATCCATGCCCAAGTCCTTATTACTTCTTGGGTTGTAATTGCTATCTTATTAGGTTCTGCAGTTCTAGCGATTCGCAATCCACAAACCATTCCAACTGACGGCCAAAATTTCTTTGAATTTGTCCTTGAATTCATTCGAGACGTGAGTAAAACCCATATTGGAGAAGAATATGGTCCATGGGTTTTTATTTATTTTTGTTTCTAACTGGTCAGGAGCCCTTTTACCGTGGAAAATTATCCAGTTACCTCAAGGGGAATTAGCAGCACCAACGAATGATATAAATACGACGGTTGCTTTAGCTTTACTCACATCAGTAGCCTATTTTTATGCGGGGCTTAGCAAAAAAGGATTAGGGTATTTCAGTAAATACATTCAACCAACCCCAATTCTTTTACCCATTAACATCTTAGAAGATTTTACAAAACCCCTATCACTTAGTTTTCGACTTTTCGGAAATATATTAGCCGATGAATTAGTCGTTGTTGTTCTTGTTTCTTTAGTACCTTTAGTGGTTCCTATACCTGTCATGTTCCTTGGATTATTTACAAGCGGGATTCAAGCTCTCATTTTTGCCACTTTAGCTGCGGCTTATATAGGTGAATCTATGGAAGGTCATCATTAACGATTTTTTTTTCAAATATTCTTTTTTAGGTTAGCCCAATTAATTATAGAATAGTTGGTTTACGTTATGTAAGAAACACCTGTATATGTGATATTTGATATTGCCTAGGTATATATGAGTTAAAGATCTATATAATTTGAATCTGCTCTACATGCTTTTGTGAATTTCTATTTAGATAGGGATTCGATTATAAATTCTTCCTTTTTATCTGTGAATTGGCTGAAAAAACGATAAAAAAAGAATGAAGAATTCAAAGAATGGTTCACAAAAAATAAATGGCATAAAAAATTCGTTTATCTATATTATGGATTTTTAAAAATCCCGTGAATAGGAACGACTATTAAAGTAATTCTTATGATTCACTCATTTTATTATATTATTTCAATTCTAGTTTTTGGTTATTTTGGCTTGATGAATCTTAGCGATTACTTAATTAGAATTACGTCCTAAGTCATTTGATGATTGTATCATTAACTATTTCTTTATTTTGGTGTGCGGAACTTATCATGAATCCACTGTTTTCTGTTGCTTCGGTTATTGCTGCTGGGTTGGCTGTTGGGCTTGCTTCTATTGGACCTGGAGTTGGTCAAGGTACAGCTGCGGGTCAAGCTGTCGAAGGTATCGCGAGACAACCTGAGGCAGAAGGAAAAATCCGAGGTACTTTATTGCTTAGTTTGGCTTTTATGGAAGCTTTAACAATTTATGGCCTCGTTGTAGCATTAGCGCTTTTATTTCTGAATCCTTTTGTTTAATCCCAGAAATCATAAAATTCGGGATTTTTTTTTGTAGTTTTTTAATTCTATCAAGATTTAACTCCTACAATTATTCATTGAGACAACAATCCTTGGGAAGGACTAATTTGAGGATGGGGAATTAGCACATCGATTCGCTTTCTTCCTTCCCCTTATTCTTTTAGTTTAATAGAAACTTTTTTTAAGGAGTGTTGCGAAAAAAAGGAAGTTTAGGTTTTTTGAACTTGACATAAAACTTGGTCTCAAATTCTAGCTTAATTCTAATAAGTCTCATTATTATTATTGAAAATTAAAAATTTTGGAAAATACGTTTGTAAATAGAATAGGTTTTTGATTCTGTTAACAAATATCCAAAGAGGTAAATTAAATTATTAAATTAAAATTTGTTTTTATTTTCAATAAAAAAAATAAAAAAGGACAAATTTCTTTTTTTTTTTTATAGTTTAGCTAGAAGAGGAGATTATATGAAAAATTTAACCGATTCTTTCGTTTACTTGGGTCACTGGCCATCCGCCGGGAGATAACCTTGCGTCCAACCTCCTCCACGATAGAGAGAATCTCGGCTCTGCACTCCTTCTGTATGGAGAGAACATGTTCACGTCTTTTGGCTATCTCAAAGTGGCTGACTCCAGCAACAAATGAAACTAAAGATTTTTTTCCAACGTCACAAAATCTTTGATAGTAACTAATGTTAAATTTCCCAATGTATTTGTTTCTTTGACACACCATGATGTAGGCTCTGTCTTCAAGCTCCTTTGGATCTATCAACAATGATTTATGTTTCTCCAATCTATCTATGTTTGTTGTAGGCTTGTATTTGATTAGCTTATTTTATTCAACCATTATTGTCCTCCTTTTGAGATTGAACGAAAGATAACAATTATGTTTGCAAAAAAAAAAATTCTATGACCAACCAATCAAGGGTGAGAAATTAAAATAAAATAAATTTGACATAATTAATGAAATAATAGAAAATTATAAGCACGGTAATATATGAATCTCAAATAATTCGAAGATGAAAATATATATTAAATAAAACAATCTAAAACTACTACAATAAATTTTAAAATACAGTATTAGAAAAAGAAGATACATATATTAATCTTCCATTTTTTTGGGTCAACATATTGATCATACCTTTTCCGTATGTTTTAGTTTTAAAAAATAAGGAAAATTTGTTTTCCCATTAAAAAAGTTTAACCAATAGAACAAAGTTGAAAGCAATATTTTTGAATACATTATTTTGTATGATGAATAATATGAGACGATCTATGTTATATAGAAGTGAGTATTTACATTTTTTAGAATTAATAATTTTCTATATATTTTCCTTAATTCCCTTCTCTATTTTATGAGAAAATTTATTCTAATGAGCTCATTTAAAAAAAAAAAATATTGTTTCCCACTTTCTTGTAAGACGTACTATCGTTCGACGATAAAAAACACTTTTGGTTTAGTTGATCTAGTGTTATATAATCTCTGTTGTTATCTTGTATTTGTGTATTCATCTTTTTTTATGCTACATATCTTGCAAATTAATAGAAATAATAATAACACCGTGAGAAGTTTGTTAATTCCAAAAACCTTAATTATTATGCATAAGAAACTTTGTTAACACTTCAAAGTCAAAGATTTTGTAGTATGCATTATGAATTTATGAGATTGAGAAACGAAACAAAATTCAAAGAAACGACGATGAATACAAGTGGTAATATATGAATCTTTTTATATAGTTGCTTCGATTAGACAACAAACAAATTGCATTCGAGACTTGTTCAAGAACAATGATGTGTCAAACAAAAGATTGATAAAAAACTAAGAAGAAAATTTTACCAAGAAAAACAAAGCTAGTCCAAATTATTTTGTTTGGTGAAAAATATGTCATCATCTCTTTGCTTATATAGAGGGGTGTATTTACAATCATTTTTCTTTTAGGATTAACAATTTTTTTTAATATAATAAGATTACAATTATCTTATGCATCATTTTACCAAGCTTGAAAACTGTGATTTCTGATCGTTAAAATTGACACGTGTCACAATCTGATGAGTTACTAACTTTGATATATAATTTCTGATCGTTATAATTGACATGTGTCACGATCTGATGAGTTACTAATTTGGATATTTAATCATTAAAACTGACACATGTCACGATCTGGTGAGTTTTTAACTTTGATCTATGATCGTTAAAACTAACACGTGTCACAATCTGATGAGTTACTAATTTTGATATATGTTTTCTGATTGTTAAACTTGACATGTGTCACGATCTGATGAGTTACTAGTTTTGATATATGTTTTATGATCGTTAAACTTAACATGTGTCACGATCTGATGAGTTACTAACTTGGATATTCAATCATATAAAACTAACACATGTCACAATCTAGTGAGTTTTTAACTTTGATCTCTGATCGTTAAAACTAACACGTGTCACGATCTGATGAGTTACCAATTTTGATATATGTTTTCTGATTGTTAAACTTGACATGTGTCATGATCTGATGAGTTACTAACTTGGATATTCAATCGTTAAAACTGACACATGTCACGATCTGGTGAGTTTTTACCAAGCTTGAAAACTGTGATTTCTGTTCGTTAAAATTGACATGTGTCACAATTTGATGAGTTACTAACTTTGATATATAATTTCTGATCGTTATAATTTACATGTGTCATGATCTGATGAGTTACTAATTTGGATATTTAATCATTAAAACTAACACATGTCACGATCTGGTGAGTTTTTAATTTTGATCACTGATCGTTAAAACTAACACGTGTCACGATCTGATGAGTTACTAGTTTTGATATATGTTTTATGATCGTTAAGCTTAACATGTGTCAGGATCTGATGAGTTACTAACTTGGATATTCAATCGTATAAAACTGACACATGTCACGATCTGGTGAGTTTTTAACTTTGATTTCTGATCGTTAAAACTAACACGTGTCACGATCTGGTGAGTTATTAACTTTGTGAACCAAGCTTTATATAATAAGATTTTCCAAATTCACTTACGTTTTAAGCGATTAAGGTGTTGGGCCGCTGCGCAGTGTTTAAAGTTTTCTTAAATATTGACTAGCAAGAAAAATATCTTTCTTTTCAATTTTTGCAATCTCTTGTACCTTTTTTAAACAAATGTCTCTGATTCAGTTTTAAAACAAGAGATGAAAACTTACATAAGTTTCAAATTCTCAGCATAGTCTAGAGAGGTGTAAACTCTCGTATGCTTAAACGTCTCAAAACCTTGTATATGAACTTGTTTGAGACTCTTGCATTCAAGGTTGAAGTAATAAAGGAAAAATTCATCTACCAGACAGTACGGTGCCAACACAACTTCACCTCCAACAGTTATTCTAACAATGGCTAACTCGGTTCTCTCAAATTTGTTTTTCGGCAAAGGAGGCAACATGTAGATATCTCTCGACCATATATGTTTTTCAGCATATTGTAGAACCCAAAACCCAAGACGTTCTCGTAAGTAAGAAGTAAACTGAAGTGCACCTAATTTACCATTGTAGTCAGGCCCGGCTCTAGGGGTGTGCTGGGTGTACCATTGCACCAGGTCCCGCTTTTTGACTATTTTTTTCTTTATATTTTAGGGTCCTAAATTCTTAAGTAATTGCAAAATAAGGTCCATTTTTTTAACTTATCAAATATCTAAGCCTATAATTTTATAAAAGCTTCAACATAGCACAGGGCCCAATAATATATTGAGCCGGGCCTGACTGTAGTTGATCAAAGTACAACGAGTTATCAACATGGATTCATCTATGTGGATAAAGCTAAACTTCTCGGACCTAACATCAAAGCACACTATTATGGGAACCCTTGTCCGCGGGCTGAACCCAGCTGCATAATACAAAGTACCATCTATACATATTCCATCAGATTTAGGATGATGGGGTTTGCATTGGACTGATCTCCACAAACGTTTTCCATTATCCTCCAAAGTCAAAACTTGATGCTCATAACACGGATTCTGGATCATATCGAACTTGATGCACAACACTTTTAACTGTTTGCCGATCGGATCATACCCTAAAAAAGGTCTCGTATCAGTATTGATACCCTTCAGTTTCACTTTGGGTAAGGTTACAGACTGTCCCGTGGCTGGGTTACAAATAACGATTGTATCTGGACTTCCCCTGTCTCGATGACAAATGAATCCACAAAGAGGAGAGCCCACGTCACAATGCAATTTTAACAAAAAAAAATATTTATATTAAAATATAAATTTTAAAAAAGTTAATTTTTATATTTAACTCACATAATATAAAACTGAAATCATATGAATTCCCCCTATAAATTATGCATTAACTTTATTTCTCCACTAAGTTGTATTAATCAATTGTATTAAAACAAAAAAATAAATTAGAATTTTAACTCTCATTTTTCTAAATGTAATTTTTCATCATTTCTCTTCCTATAAATACTCATTATCTTATTCTCTTAGTCTATCACTCCTTCATTCTCTCATCTTCTTCCACTACTCTCAAATCTCTTTTTTTGTTTTGTTTTGTTTTGTATTTTTTTTGTTATTGTTGTTGTATGGGTTATAAAAAATCAAATCAAATATCATTGTAAATGTTGTAAAACACTTAGTGGACTCTATAGACCGGCCCGTTCGCAGTCCATTAGGACATGGCCTTACGGCCCATGTACGGTCCATCCTTGTACGGCCCATCGGCCATTGCTTTACGGCCCATGGCCTATTCTATGTCCTAGTCGGTTTATGGGCTTTAGCCTTTGTACTCTACTATATATATACTTGTAAACCTCGACATTCATTAATAAGACTAAGAGATTTCATCCTTCAACTCTCTAGTTTCATAACACGTTATCAGCACGATAGCCTCTAAGGCCAGCTGAGAAAACCCTAACCCTAAAACCCTAAAGGCAGCCGCCGTTTCTCTCCTCCCTAAAACCCTAAAACCCTAATCGGTCGCCGCCTCCATCTCTTACCCTAAAACCCTAAAAACCGCCGCCCAAATTCGGCGATCAGCTTCCGTCCGTGTACGCGGCCAATCCGGGGTAAGTTCATGTTCGAAGATCCACCCGAGTTTTGGATCCTGTACGCGGCAAGTTCCGGGGTAAGCTCCTGTTCAGAGATCCACCCAAGTTCGGTTCCTGTTCGTGAGCGGTTCGGTTTCTGTTCAAGAGAAGGACATTGTTTGGGATCTGTTCGTGATTCAATCCTTGTTCGCGGAAGCTCCTGTTCGGCGATCGGTTTGTGTTCAAGGGCGAGCAAGGTTCGTGATCAAAGTTTTATTGAAGTTCCGTTCGAGGTTCGCGGTTCGAGGGTGAGTACGTTCGCGGTTCCTGACGTTCGCGGTTCGCGGTTCCTGACGATAGCAGTTCGCGGTTCCGGACGAGAGCGGTACGTGAGCGGGACGAGAATCGGGTCAATAGTAGTACAAGGATCGAGGTTCGTGGTTGTGATCAAAGGTATATCTGAGGTCTTTAGCTCCCAGATCAAAACCGGTCAGACCCAAACGGTGGAAGGTAAACCATGATCAAACTTCTTTAAAACTATATAATCGAACTTGAACTTTAAAGCTATTGAACCCTAAAACATCCAAGTACACAACAAACAAATCTTAAGAGTCCTATTCCTGTAAAAATTTAAAATCGGATGCATAGGGCTGTTAGATTGTTTGTGAATTGCACCAAGATATATCAAGCTTAAAATCCGATTGATTGATTAATTGTCTATGCTTGCTTGATTGATTGTTGCATAAGAACCTAGAACTAAATTGTTAGACTCATAAGATAAATATTGATCTAATTGTTCTAGGATATTTAAAACTTGGTTATTCATGCATCATAATGAAATCGGATTATGCATAGGGTATTAAAGAACCAATAATTGCATAAATTGTTAGAGTTGCATGAACCTTAATATCAAATTGGATAGACATGTTTAGGACTGTTGAATTCAGAATTTCCATAGAAACAATATAGGATCAATTATAAACATAAAACTGTTCTAGTAAATTAAAAAAAATTTCGGATCCTAAAACTATGAAATTCGAAAATTATAGAACTGTTCTAGGTTGCTAGAACTTTCAGGATAACTTCCAAATTTAATTTGGTAATTATCCTAAAATTTAAATAAAATATTTCCTAAAACTTGTCTTAATCCTAATCTGAAAAGGAAAACTTAAGAAAAGGAAATCTTATCTAGAAAAAGGAAATTGTTTCATGCATGCTAGTTCCTATCTAGGTTTGTTGTTCATGCATATTAAGCCACGAAATTGAGTAGAATAAAGGCATGTTTCGGTCTCAAATACCGCATGACCTAAGTTCGAAATTATAAGTAAAGGCAAGGCATGTTTCGGTCTCAAATACCGCATGACCTAAGACTAAAATGATTCCATGGTTCGGTCTTAAACACCGCATGGCATGATCCAAATGAATTACATGGTTCGGTCTTAAAAACCGCATGATATAATCGGGTGCATGTTTTGTAAAATCAAAGTACCTATGTGAGTGTATTAAGGATGATAATGGTTGCACTAAAAGAATAAATGTAAGGCAATTTTGCATACACACCATCACCTTGCTGAGAGTCTCAAGGACCAAGTACCATACCATTGAGAATCTTATTGACCTTTGGACAGAGTTGAAAAACAATATGGACACCAATAGATGGTGCTCCTACCAAAGGCTCAATTCGAAAAACCTAAGGATCCAGGAATTCCAATCCATGGATGAGTATAACTCAGAGCTTTTAAGATTGTCTCAATCCTAAGGTTGTGTGGTACTGAAGTCACGGAGAGAGAGTTACTAGAGAAGACTTTGTCTACTTTTAGTACTCACAATATAGTACTTCAGCAACAGTACCGTGAAAATGAGCTGTTGATGAATAGTGCTATGAGACCTCCCAGTACAACCCTATTACCGGAAACACAGAAGGTTGATGTGGCAAAACAGAATGAGCCTAAACAGCCTAAAGAGCCCAAGGAGACCAACTACGTTCACAGAAAAAGACACTATTGCCGTGGCCGTGGTGGCAGAGGACGTGGTGGTCGTTAGGGCCAGGCAATCCGTTTTGATGGTTAAGGCCATGGTGGTCGTGGCCGCGGTGGTAGGGGCGGTGGGTCCTTTAAACCGCAAATCAAGGCTAAATCGGTTTGTCACCGATGTGTAAATGAAAAGTGCAATGAAGCTCACAAGGTTGACATGACAAAGAAAAATCCTAAAGAGCCTAAAGAGCCAAAGAGACTAATGAGTCTATCTATGTCCATAGAGACAAGTATGGCCGTGGCCGAGGAAGAAGTGGACATGGTGGTCCTGGTCGTGGGACTTACCGAAGACATAACTATGATGGTCAAGGCTATAGAAACCGATTAGGCTTCGGCCATGGTCGGGGTAAAGGCCGCGGGTTATCTAAACCCGCAACATAAGACCAAGTCCACTTGTAATAATAATTATGGTATAGAAAACCATAAGATAAAGACATGCAGAACTCCTAAATTGGATTATGAGATTTTGATTGCCTAAAGAAAAATATTTAAACTCATGTGGTGTATTATTTTAATTTCTATGCTTTTGAATTTGANTAATTATTTTATTTCCTTTTAATATTTATTAAAACATAAATTCTTGTCCATTATTGGAAATGGTTAAGGACAAGAAAATAAGTGTGGTGGATAGTGGATTAAGCCACACAAAGCCAATATTAGCAAAGATAAGCGGGTATAGCAAGCCTAAGTAAAGGCTACGGCCAGGCATATATTTTATGGCACACATTTTGAACTAAGTGTTGCATTATAATCACCCAGCTCTAAGAGAAGCTTATTGAGCTTTAAGGACATTCATTTGAATG
>NC_025700.1:16505278-16506249 GCF_000633955.1 Camelina sativa
AAAAATGAAAAGAAAATAAGGCGGATAGGACAATGATGGTGTGTGTAACCGCGATCAGGCGTCGGAATCGTCTGGGCTCTCGCTCTCCGAACGGGCAAGGCGGCGCCTCCGACGTGGTTGTCTCACCGGTTGGCTTGGGTCGGCGGCGATGGTGGTGTGGTGGCAGCAACCGCGAGATAGTGTCGTCAGGATCCTCCGCATCAAGCTGTTGTTCTTCTGCTGCGACTCGACCATCCATCTCCTGTATTCAGCGGTATCGGGCTCATCAGAGATCGGTGGGAGATCAAACTCACCCTGAGGATCGGATGATGTGAATGGTGGAACGCTGTCCTCGCGGTGGTGGGATGAGCTAGCAAAGTCCGCTGGTGGTGGATCAAACTGGGTAGGTGGAGGCGGAACATCTCCCAGAAGCAGTGGGGCGCGGGAGAAACGCAGATCATCCACCGTGGCTAGCTGCGTAAGCTCAGGAGCTGGGAGGCGAATGCTCCCCTGATTACCGTCAGGGCCACCGTACCGGTATGTGTAGAAGGGGTTGGCTAACTGGATGACTCGGGAGTGGACCAGATGCTGTATGTCAATGCGCTCCCTCTGCTCTACACGAGAATACCTCGTCAGATCGATCCGCATGTGCTCAAAGAGATGAGTGAGAAGGCTGCCAATCCTCTCTGTACGGCCAGAAGTCTTGTGCTTAGCAGCACAGATCNGTGTGGTGGCAGCAACCGCGAGATAGTGTCGTCAGGATCCTCCGCATCAAGCTGTTGTTCTTCTGCTGCGACTCGACCATCCATCTCCTGTACTCAGCGGTATCGGGCTCATCAGAGATCGGTGGGAGATCAAACTCACCCTGAGGATCGGATGATGTGAATGGTGGAACTCTGTCCTCGCGGTGGTGGGATGAGCTAGCAAAGTCCGCGTAAAGATCAAGGTATAAGTCTCCCTCCCAAGTGGTAAAGATCCCAACACGCGCTTGG
>NC_025700.1:16506309-16509752 GCF_000633955.1 Camelina sativa
ATGGAGTCCTGAACTAGCTGCTGCTTGTGAAGTATGGAAGGAGATCACATTTAACTTCCCAACCATCGATAAATTAGATGGCCAAGACTAGAAATTAGATTAGTAATTCACGTCCGTTTTATTAGTTTAATTGCAATTAAACTCGGCTCAATCCTTTTAGTAAAAAAAAGATTGAGCCGAGTTTATCTAGTGTATATACTGTTTTTGATAGATACATACTTAATCTAGATATACAAAATCTGAAAAAAAAAGAAGATTAAACACAACTACACTTTTGTATTGTAGTGTCCACAAGAAATTCTATACGAAATATGGATTCTTAGGATTTTTTTATTCTTTTTTTAAGTTTCGTGTCAGGGCTTGAACCAAGTATCCCCACTTCTTCTACCCATTCTGCATGTTGTCCTTTTCTTTTCATTCCGTATTGGAATAAAAACTTTTTTTTTATATTAGTATACGAGATTTTACTAAAAAAGTTCTTCATATCGCTTATATTCATAAGCGAAGAACAAATATTTCTTTTTTTTAATGAGAATTTTACACAATATAAGAAAATCCTTATTTTCATTTAGAATTGAAATTTATTAATTTCAATTGCTTTTACTTAATAATCTTAGCAATTAGCAATTGCATTGACATGCTTTGCTTACTCTGAATAGAAAATGAACTATTCAAATTTTTTTTTTGCATTTTTCAATTTTTTCATTGAATGACTATTCATCTATTGTTATTTTATTTTCATGTAAATAGAGGCCAGAAGCTCTATGGAAAAATCGTGGTTCAATTTTATGTTTTCTAAGGGAGAATTGGAATACAGAGGCGAACTAAGTAAAGCAATGGATAGTTTTGCTCCTGGTGAAAAGACTACTATAAGTCAAGACCGTTTNAATCCTATACGAAATATGGATTCTTAGGAGTGTTGTATTCTTGCGTGTCAGGGCTTGAACCAAGTATCCCCGCTTCTTCTACCCCATCCTGCATGTTGTCCTTTTCTTTTCATTCCGTATTGGAATAAAAAAACGTTTTTTATTTTATATTAGTATACGAGATTTTACTAAAAAAGTTCTTCATATCCTTATATTCATAAGCGAAGAACAAATATTTCTTTTTTTTTTTTTATGAGAATTTTACACAATATAAGAAAATCCTTTTTTTCATTTAGAATTGAAATTTATTAATTTCAATTACTTTACTTTTACTTAATAATCTTAGCAATTGCATCGATATGTTTTGCTTACTCTGAATAGAAAATGAACTATTCAAAAAAATTTTGCATTTTTCAATTTTTTCATTGAATGACTATTCATCTATTGTTATTGTATTTTCATTTAAATAGAGGCCAGAAGCTCTATGGAAAAATCGTGGTTCAATTTTATGTTTTCTAAGGGAGAATTGGAATACAGAGGCGAACGAAGTAAAGCAATGGATAGTTTTGCTCCTGGTGAAAAGACTACTATAAGTCAAGACCGTTTTATATATGATATGGATAAAAACTTTTATGTTTGGGGTGAGCGTTCTAATTATTCCAACAATGTTGATCTTTTAGTTAGCTCCAAGGACATTCGCAATTTCATATCGGATGACACCTTTTTTGTTAGGGATAGTAATAAGAATAGTTATTCTATATATTTTGATATAAAAAAACAAAATTTTGAGATTGACAATGATTTTAGTAACCTAGAAAATTTTTTTTATAATTATTGTAGTTCTAGTTATCTGAATAATAGATCTAAAGGTGACAACGATCTGCACTATGATCCTTACATTAAGGATACTAAATATAATTGTACTAATTACATTAATAGTTGCATTGATTCTTATTTTCGTTCTTACATCTGTATTGATAGTAACTTTTTAAGCGATAGTAATAATTCCAATGAAAGTTACATTTATAATTTCATTTGTAGTGAAAGTGGAAAGATTCGTGAAAGCAAAAATTACAAGATAAGAACTAATAGGAATCGTAGTAATTTAATAAGTTCTAAGGATTTCGATATAACTCAAAACTACAATCAATTGTGGATTCAATGCGACAATTGTTATGGATTAATGTATAAGAAAGTCAAAATAAATGTTTGTGAACAATGTGGACATTATTTGAAAATGAGTAGTTCAGAGAGAATCGAGCTTTCGATTGATCCGGGTACTTGGAATCCTATGGATGAAGACATGGTCTCCGCGGATCCCATTAAATTTCATTCGAAGGAGGAACCTTATAAAAATCGTATTGACTCTGCTCAAAAAACTACAGGATTGACTGACGCTGTTCAAACTGGTACAGGTCAACTAAACGGTATTCCGGTAGCCCTTGGGGTTATGGATTTTCGGTTTATGGGGGGTAGTATGGGATCCGTAGTAGGCGAAAAAATAACTCGTTTGATCGAGTATGCTACCAATCAATGTTTACCTCTTATTTTAGTGTGTTCTTCCGGAGGAGCACGAATGCAAGAAGGAAGTTTAAGTTTGATGCAAATGGCTAAAATTTCTTCGGTTTTATGTGATTATCAATCAAGTAAAAAGTTATTCTATATATCAATTCTTACATCTCCTACTACCGGTGGAGTGACAGCTAGTTTTGGTATGTTGGGGGATATCATTATTGCCGAACCCTATGCCTATATTGCATTTGCGGGTAAAAGAGTAATTGAACAAACATTGAAAAAAGCCGTGCCTGAAGGTTCACAAGCAGCTGAATCTTTATTACGTAAGGGCTTATTGGATGCAATTGTACCACGTAATCCTTTAAAAGGTGTTGTGAGTGAGTTATTTCAGCTCCATGCTTTTTTTCCTTTGAACAAAAATGAAATCAAATAAAACAGTTAGTTTATCATAATTAAACGAAAACCCTGAAAAATTCATTTTTCTTTAGAATCATTTTTTTATCGATATTCTTGTTTACTACTCAGTAAACCTTTATCAACAAGATAAAAAGTGAATTTTTGCTTTCGGGAAGTTCAAATTCGACTAGAAAAATAAAACAAAGTTTTTTTCCTCTCTTGCTTGCATATGGATAGATAATTCAAATAGAGATATAGATCTATAGAGAGTCTTGCATCGTTTTGCATTTCCCGAAAATTCCCTGTTGGTGGATCAGATTCCAATCAATTTTGTATAAAATTTTAATGGAATAAAATTTTTTCTTTATTAATGACTATTAGAAGACAAAAAGAACAAAAAGAATAATAAATCTAACAGGGAGATTATGATAATACATCTATTTTATTTTGAAAGATTAATAAGTCCATTTATTTAGTTTGGCATTTCTTGTACCTATTTTTTTATTCTATTTCTAGTAGGTTCTATTATTTCTATTAGGTTGTATATTAGTATTCGATATATATTTACTTAAAGATACTTAGTATAATTATATAATATATATAATAGAAATAATAAAACTACAAGATATTCTAAGATATCTTTAGAATTCAGAATATAACAATAAC
>NC_025700.1:16509812-16510016 GCF_000633955.1 Camelina sativa
GTAGTCTAATAAAAAACTGAATAAAATTTTCAAAAAGAATTGGTAGATTTTTTTCGATATAAAACACTCATGTCGATAAAAAATTTTGAGTCTTTTTTTATAATGCAGAATTGATAACCTACGTATAAAGTAATAAGAATTCTTTGGATATCAAGAAAATTATTGATTATTCATTGGTCAGAAGAATCCTCCGAATATTTTTAT
>NC_025700.1:16510076-16510369 GCF_000633955.1 Camelina sativa
TATAACCAAATGGTATGACCAGCTTATAAGGTTTTTTCTTTTTTCTACAGAATTCTATATCATTTTTTTTTTTACATTTGTATTCATATTCTAATCATAATTGTACCACGTAATATTTTAAAAGGTGTTCTGAGCGAGTTATTTCAGCTCCATGCTTTTTTTCCTTTGAACAAAAATTAAATCAAATAGAACGGTTCGTTTATCAGAATTAAATGAAAACCCTGAAAAAAGCATTTTTCTTTCGAATCATTTTTTTAATCGATATTCTTGTTTACTACTCAGTAAACCTCTAT
>NC_025700.1:16510429-16510938 GCF_000633955.1 Camelina sativa
GATTTCCTGGAAAAAGTCATCGCATCTTTTTACGATTCTTTATGAAACATATTCAGTCCATCAAAATAGAAGTTAAAGAGGGTGTTTCTGCTTGGCGTGTCCTTTATATGGAAATTCGAGGTCAAGGGGCTATTCCTTTAATTCGTACTGATGAGAATTTTACTACACGAGAAATTGAGCAAAAAGCTGCCGAATTGGCTTACTTCTTGCGTGTACCAATTGAAGTATTTTGAAATGAATTAATTTTAAAAGACTAAATGCTTTGGCAGTAGGAAGAAAAAACGAAACAATTTTTTTTTCCTTTTTGTCAATTGAATATTAATATATTCTTTTATGCTCGTTTTTTTGATATATTTGATAGAAAAGGAGTTTCTTCGTCTCGAAATTAGCATTGATCGAAAAAGGGGGAATAACATCCTAGAAACCAAATTTTTTCTTGATTCAAGTTGGAAGTGTATTCTAAGTCTATTTCTGTATTCTTTCTAGATTCAAAGCAAAGACTCAGTATT
>NC_025700.1:16510998-16511389 GCF_000633955.1 Camelina sativa
TAGAATATTGTATAACACATAAATTCCTACAAACATAAATAAAAAAACTCTTATGCGTGTGTAAATGTAAAAAAACTTGCACTCTTTTGAAAAATGGATCATCATCTGGCCGATGTCTGAAATTCCAGTGAATCTATTTATTTGTATGTATATAACTATAGGGGATCATATAAAGGATGGAGATGTTATTATTTTAGAAACAAACAAAATAGTGGATGAGAGTTACTTTGAAAAAAAAAAAAAAGTCATATTTTCTCAATTCCAAAAAAATGTATAACTGGATCTAATATATATGAGTTGGCGATCATAATCTATATGGATAGAATTTATAACGGGATCTAATATATTAGGATTCTTATTGGTTGGAACTTCCAGTTATCTTGGTAGAAAT
>NC_025700.1:16511449-16513088 GCF_000633955.1 Camelina sativa
GTTTTGTATGTAAGAGTAACCTTTTTACCTTGGCGGCAGAAATCTTTGAAATGGTTCTTTGGTTTGCGCTAATCATAAGTGAAAGTAGTGTTGGTTGGTTGTGTCTGTCATTTCCCGTCAGCAACTAATTTATCTCTGTTTGATTCTTTAGATCCCTCACTTGAGGCCTGCTGAGTACAAGAGGTCTCGATTATCCAGAAACAGGAGGACCGTGAACCGTGCTTATGGTGGTGTTTTGTCCGGTTCTGCTGTTAGGGAAAGGTTAGTGCTTGAGCTCAATCTTTGTATCAGTTGTCTTTATAAACAATGGACTAATTCAATTGTTTCTTGTGATAACAGAATCATCCGTGCTTTCCTTGTGGAGGAGCAAAAGATTGTGAAGAAGGTTTTGAAGCTTCAAAAGGCAAAGGAAAAGGTTGCTCCCAAGAGCTAGACCCTATTAGTTTTTATGTTTTATGGCTCTGTTCTAGCGATAGTACTGGTTGCAGAGAAAACATTGTGTACTCATCCAAATTTTTAAGCTTTTTGGTTTTGGATCTTTGCCTCTGTCGACAATTCGCTTCGGTTTTGGTTTCTCGTTCCTTTGAGTTCTCATTTTCCTTTTCTATTCTCTTATCCCCGAAGCTTCTATTGTGTCATCTATTGACCCGTTAATATGTTGTTCGAATCCTGTCATGATTAATACTCATTTAATCGGTTGAGTCTAAAACTAAACAACAGTTATTGCATAATTGATTACATGTTGTAGTTGGATAGTTATTGTAGGAAATGTTCATTGTATGCAGCACATTGCTATATTTCCTGTTTGGTTACTGTGCTGTGCGATTTTGGTCTTGAGTCTTGACTAGTGCTCGTGCAAGTTTCTGCTGTCCATTTCATGTAACCCCCAGTTTCCTTCTGTTCCATTCGTATCTTACAAATCATGTCTTAGTCTCCAAGGAGTGAATACTTAATTGATCCATAAATATTGTATGTTTCTTCTACTAACTCAGCACTCAATACCATTACAAGTTAAAAAGAATTAAAGTTCATAATAACCAAGCACTCTGCAGTTCAATACCATTACAAATTAAGAGAAAGCAGAGAGTTCATGTCACTAAGTACTCCAAGTCAGAGACAACCTTGTACGTTTATTGGTGATGATTATGAGGATCATCAGAGAACCAAAATTTGGTATGATGTAGAGAGTATTGGAATGGTAAGTAGTTCTCTTACGATAACAGATTCGTCATTCTTTATGGACTCATCCAAGCATAGGGTCAGTTTCTTTAGGACTTTTTTGAATTCTCAAGTAAGTAACTCACTAGTTCCATCTTCATTGCCTCCTTTCAATTGTCTTCCTGTTTGTACTGGGGATTGTACAACACTAAGTAAATAAAGATTTTCGGGGAAAGAGTGAAGCTGATTCTTTTATTAACGATAAAAACGTGAGGTCGTCACTAACACGAGTCAAGATTGAGCTCGTCAGTTCACAGGAGAACTAACAAGCTAATAATGACGAGCTCGGAAGCTGAAAGGGATTATACAAAAGAAAATAACGGTTTTACACGCAAAGTATTGCTCTCTGGGTATTCTCTGGGGTCTGGATCCTTTTTCCAATAGATGTCTCGAGCTATTTATAAGCGAATGTAGAGTTAGG
>NC_025700.1:16514492-16517386 GCF_000633955.1 Camelina sativa
ATTTCCTTCTATCTCTGGTGAGTCTTTGTTGGGCCGAGTTGGCATATGGGGCAAAGCCCATATCCAACAATAGTCCCCCCCTTAGTCCGGCGAGCGAGGTATTTCTGCGATCGGCGGGCGTACTTTGAGTCTTAACATATGCCTGCTCGGCGTTAGGCGTTCCAGACTGCTTCAAGAAGATCTAACTTTGTGCGGTGATGGTTAAAGCGATAGTTTTTGTTGAGCTCGGAGCTCGTTCTGATGTTGTATGCGTTGAGTGTGTTGTTCTGGAGCGCGAAGCTTGTATGAATGTTATGTGTCTTGAGCACGTCTTTGCGGAGCGTGGCGCCTGGCGCGTGGAGCGTTGAGCGTGGATATCATCTAGATGTTATGCGCCTTGAGCACATTTTTACAGAGTATAGTGCTTGATAATGGATCTGCAATGGTTGAGGACGGAGTTGCCGCACATAGTTCGTAACCAAAGCTCAAAGAAATTGAGCCAGGCCGGCATGCGGAGATTGAGGTCGGCGAATGAGTTTCAGGTCTCCGAGTTTGAGGTCGGCGACCGAGAGAGTGAGATTGAGGTCGCCACCGAGAGTGAGATTGAGTTCGCCGCCGAGAGTGAGATTGAGGTCGGCGAGAGTGAGATTGAGGTCGTCGAGGTTGAGGTTGAGATCGGCGAGTGAGATTGAGGTCGCCACCGAGAGTGAGATTGAGCTCGACGCCGAGAATGAGATTGAGATCGGCGCTGAGAGTGAGATTGAGCTTGGCTTAAAGGGAGATCATTTTCGTCGAGTGAGATTGAGGTCGCCACCGAGAGTGAGACTGAGGTCGGCGAGAGTGAGATCATCGTCGTCGAACGGGGTCGAGAGGTGAAGAGAGGTCGGCCGACAAGGATTGATGAGTGCTGAGGTTGGTTCTTGCGAGATCGGTGGATTGAGGTCGGCGGGATGCTGCACGATTCCCCGGAGTTCGACAAATCCTCATTCCAGGTCGGCGCTTGTCCTACCATTGTGGCGAGCTCCGAGGTCAACTCCTAAGATGGGTGTTCATGATGTGCGCTTGCATTCCACGTCCAAGCTGGAGGTAGGCACAAAACTGGAAGTCGGCACCAAATTTGAGGTAGACGCCAAGCTGGAGGTCGGCACCGAAATTGAGGTAGGCACCTAGGTAGAGGTTGGCATCAAGCTTGAGGTAGGCACCAAGCTGTAGGTTGGCGCCAAGCTGGAGGTCGGCACCAAGCTGTAGGTAGGTGCCAAGAGACTCGTGTGAGAGCGTCGAGCGTGAGAGTGTCGAGCGTGAGAGTGTCGAGCGTGAGAGCGTCGATTGTGAGGGCGGCGAGCATAAGAATGGCAAGCACGAGAGAGTTAGCGTGAGAGTGTCGAGCATGAGAGCATCGAGCGTGAGAATGGCAAGCGCGAGAGCGTTAGCGTGAGAGCGTTTGACTGTGAGGGCGTCGAGCATAAGAGCGTCGACTATGANATGAGATTGAGATCGGCGCTGAGAGTGAGATTGAGCTTGGCTTAAAGGGAGATCATTTTCGTCGAGTGAGATTGAGGTCGCCACCGAGAGTGAGACTGAGGTCGGCGAGAGTGAGATCATCGTCGTCGAACGGGGTCGAGAGGTGAAGAGAGNTTTGGTTTCGAGATGGATTTTACGGGGCGAGACGTCTCCCGGCGTATCCTATTACGTGTTTCGAATACTAAGTTTTAAGGGTGGTAGTTGAGATGAGCTCGTCGTACCTTTTAGGTGCGGCTCTGGTGTCCGGCTTACCCTGTGGGTGCCCCGAGGTCGGCAAGAGTGTGCAAGTAAGAACTTGGCTTATTCAAACTTGACCGCCTGCTAGCTGAATGCGAGACTGGGCTCGGCTTTTTTTGTGCGGATTATTTCACCGCTGCATCCATGTGGAACGCGTTTTAAATCGAACACCTGGCCAGGGTGACGATGTAGTAGCTGGACACTCCTTAAGACGGACTCGTTCGAGAGAGCTTATTTGACTAAGAGTACTCTTGGGAGTGTAATTTTTTTTTTTTGTTTTTTTTAAATGTCTTCTTTTCAAGAGTTGATGAGCTCGGCAAGTGAGCGTTCTTTTTTTTTTTTTTTTTTTTTTTTNTTTGCTAGCTAATGATATTATGATGTTTAACTCACCGGTGATCTTCGGTGTTGAGCTGCGAGTTGGTCGTCGATGTCAAGCTGTGAGGCCATTGTTTGGGTGGGGTTTATGGACAGACCATTGCGTAAAACCGAAATTGTGAAGGTTTGGGGAGCTCTTGCGTGAACCCGACTCCTACGTGGGTGGTTTGTCGTTGGATTGATGATCGGCTTGCAGGTAGTAGAGACGAGCTTGGTAGGTCGACAACATAGATAAGTTTGAAAGGTCAATTGTTTGCCAGATCGCCAAGTATGAATGTTGGGAAGATCAGAGCTAGTGAGGTCGTTTCTCGCGATATTGAAGATATCAGAGGGTAGCGAATTGGTTTGGGTGAGGTCGATCTCGCCGAACTGAGCTCGGCGCCACTCTCAGGTTTCGTCAATCGAGAGACACCGTGAATATCCGACGGTCCTTCCTTNAGTCGCCCTGGTTCAGCCCGCGCGCACAGACTTTGAGGTCGACATTATAAGAAACAAATCTGAGGTCGGCATAGGGCCACGAGGGCGGAGAGAACTCTACAACGGGGGTTGGCGCGGGCTGCACGCGGATNAGGTCGGCAGGCTGGGTTTAGTTGCCGCGAGCTTAGCTAGACTTCCCACGAGGTCACCCATGCTGGTGTTAGACGAGCTGGAGTGCGGCGTGAGTGAGACTTCGCAGATCTGGGTCCTGTTAATCTACGTGAAGGTGACGAGGGCAAGGGAGGCGCTACTGAGGGTGTCGCCTTCACAGGTCGTCGGATCGGAGGCGATGCACATATGGTCGG
>NC_025700.1:16517650-16532650 GCF_000633955.1 Camelina sativa
TTTCACCGCTGCATCCATGTGGAACGCGTTTTAAATCGTACACTTGGCCAGGGTGACAATGTAGAAGCTGGACACTCGTTAAGACGGACTCGTTCGAGAGAGCTTGTTTGTGATTAAATGTACTCTTGTNGAGGGCGGAGAGAACTCTACAACGGGGGTTGGCGCGGGCTGCACGCGGATTTTCATTGGAACAAGATCGAGAGGTTAAGGTTGGCGAGGATGGCCATCATGAGGTCGTCCCCAATCTCGGCTTGGGCGGCGACCGCTCTCGAGGTTGGTCTCGAGGTTCGTTGGCTGGAGATGGCTCATGGGCGCGAGAGGGAAGGTCGGTCTAATGAGTGTGATTCTCGCTTGGTTGGGAGCGAGGTAAAGGTCGGCTTTGCGACCATGAGGTGAGATAGGCAAAGGGATGGTGAGCTCGAGAGTGAAGGCATGAACGCTGGTTTTGGTCATCGTGAGATCGACACCTCTCGTGAGATTGGTATGTTTCGTGAGATCGGTATCTCTTGCGAGGCTGCCCGTGGTGATGCTTTGTTAATCGGAGGGCGGAGCGACCGAGAATCTGCCGATCTGGATCCGGCTAGCTTTGAGACCGATCGGGAGAATGTGGAGCTGAGCGATGATGTCGGCATTGGTTGTCGCGAGCTTGGCGACACCTCTCATGAGGTCGGCACTTCTCACGGTGATGCTTTAGACGGTATCGATATTGATATTAGGGAATAGTGGAGTTTTGGTTTCAGCATCAAGGGTTTGACCGACGATCGTGATTTTGACGACATTCTTGAGTTTGGTGAAAAGTGGTGGTTTCATGGATCACCCATGGCTGTTACTGGAGGTAGAATGGGCACTCTGAGCGCTCCCAAAGTCGATGGTGTCTCGGTGCTTGTTCCTCTATTGTTGGAGTTAGTAGATTTGATTAAGGTAATCTTTTTTATGTTAGAGCGCTCCCCCTCCTTCTAGCGCCAGGTCGGCATGTCGCTTCGAGGTATTCGAGAATTTTAAAAGACTAGCTCTCGCGACATCGGCGAGTTCGTCATGAATTTTTTGGGTTAGTTCTAGGAGGGCTAGGGAGGTATCCTCGAGCCAAACTATTGGAGAGTTCAACCAGGTTATGAGCATGGTGTCGTTCGGCTCTCTGTTTGTCCTGGTTTTTGAGATGTTCGATGATGGTGACATGCAGTTGCATTTTCGTTAGGATAAGTACGTAGACGATGTCGCCACTCGTGCTCGGCAATAGCTGGAGCTAGGGTTTGACGATGCTCGTCACGTGCGGAAGCAAAAGGTTGAATTGGCACGCCCGGCGTTTGAGCAATGGTAATGTTGTTTTCTGGTGCCTTCGATCGTTGTTGCATGGTCGGCGTGCCGAGCGCTGGTAGCATGGTGGCAGCAGTTTATTTTTCACTTGCTTCCTCATCATAAAAGGTAAACTTTCTCTCTCTATTTTTTTATTTTTGTGTCTATGCTTTCTCTCTCTTCTCTCTTNTGTTTCGTGAGATCGGTATCTCTTGCGAGGCTGCCCGTGGTGATGCTTTGTTAATCGGAGGGCGGAGCGACCGAGAATCTGCCGATCTGGATCCGGCTAGCTTTGAGACCGATCGGGAGAATGTGGAGCTGAGCGATGATGTCGGCATTGGTTGTCGCGAGCTTGGCGACACCTCTCATGAGGTCGGCACTTCTCACGGTGATGCTTTAGACGGTATCGATATTGATATTAGGGAATAGTGGAGTTTTGGTTTCAGCATCAAGGGTTTGACCGACGATCGTGATTTTGACGACATTCTTGAGTTTGGTGAAAAGTGGTGGTTTCATGGATCACCCATGGCTGTTACTGGAGGTAGAATGGGCACTCTGAGCGCTCCCAAAGTCGATGGTGTCTCGGTGCTTGTTCCTCTATTGTTGGAGTTAGTAGATTTGATTAAGGTAATCTTTTTTATGTTAGAGCGCTCCCCCTCCTTCTAGCGCCAGGTCGGCATGTCGCTTCGAGGTATTCGAGAATTTTAAAAGACTAGCTCTCGCGACATCGGCGAGTTCGTCATGAATTTTTTGGGTTAGTTCTAGGAGGGCTAGGGAGGTATCCTCGAGCCAAACTATTGGAGAGTTCAACCAGGTTATGAGCATGGTGTCGTTCGGCTCTCTGTTTGTCCTGGTTTTTGAGATGTTCGATGATGGTGACATGCAGTTGCATTTTCGTTAGGATAAGTACGTAGACGATGTCGCCACTCGTGCTCGGCAATAGCTGGAGCTAGGGTTTGACGATGCTCGTCACGTGCGGAAGCAAAAGGTTGAATTGGCACGCCCGGCGTTTGAGCAATGGTAATGTTGTTTTCTGGTGCCTTCGATCGTTGTTGCATGGTCGGCGTGCCGAGCGCTGGTAGCATGGTGGCAGCAGTTTATTTTTCACTTGCTTCCTCATCATAAAAGGTAAACTTTCTCTCTCTATTTTTTTATTTTTGTGTCTATGCTTTCTCTCTCTTCTCTCTTTTGCTTGGTCTCCCTCTTAACCCTAAGCCGACGCAGTCCATCATCCTGTGTGAGATCGCCCATGGTCGGCCGACATGATCGTGTTAGTTCGATGGGTGATTATAGCGACCTTGAGATAGGTGAGGATGAGGTCGGAATTGTCAGAATCGGAGGTCGGCATTTTGAGCCGAGATCGATCGTGGGTGGCAATCACATGGAATCTCTGAGATCTGCGGTCGCAGGTTCCGACGAGGGTACTCACGAGATCAAAGCCACTTTTCTTGGGTCGACCTTAATCGAGGTAGATGCTGAGCTCGGCGGCGAGCGTAGGTCAGCGCAAACCACTAGCAGGTTTGACGAAGCGGTGTCGGAACACGGAACGATGGAGATTTCGATAAGCGGAGGTCGGCGCTGCTCTCTGGTTCTACCAATCGTGAGGTCGGCAATTATGGATCGGAGATGGTTAGTCGCTACAATACGGATCGAGGGAGCGATCTGGATTTGCTCGGCAAATCTGGTAGTTTTCGTTGTATTAAGAGAGATCAGAGAGATGCGAAGGAGGTCGGCATTTCCTTCATGGTCAGCACTTCCCTCGAGGTCGGCGACGCTGGAGCCGGAGGTCGGCACAATCGGGGACTTGCGTGTTCAACAACTTCTGGCGAGGTCGCCATTTCTCGCGAGGTCGCTTCTTCTCGCGAGATGAGCATCGCGCGAGCCGAAGGTCGGCACGATCATGGATTTGTAGGTCCGGACATTCCTCGTGAGGTCGCCACTTCTCGCGAGGTTGGTAACGCTGGAAGTCGGCGCGATCAGGGACTTACGAAAATTTCTTGTCTTCGTCCCCATCGTTGCTCTGTTGGCTGTTCGGAAGTGTTGTTGAGATCTTCGCTGGAATTCGTCATGAGTCTTGAATCTTCGTGGTAATGTAGACTGTCGGCTGATTCGTCAAAAAGAAGTGCTCTACTCTTGCCCCACGGTGGGCGCCAATTGTTTGTACTGGGGATTGCACAACACTAAGTAAATAAAGATTTTCGGGGAAAGAGTGAAGCTGGTTCTTTATTAACGATAATAACGTGAGGTCGTCACTAACACGAGTCAAGATTGAGCTCGTCAGTTCACAGGAGAACTAACAAGCTAATAATGACGAGCTCGGAAGCTGAAAGGGATTATACAAAAGATAATAACGGTTTTACACGCAAAGTATTGCTCTCTGGGTATTCTCTGGGGTCTGGATCCTTTTTCCAATAGATGTCTCGAGCTATTTATAAGCGAATGTAGAGTTAGGACACTCTAGGGTTTTCTGTGTGAAATCCCGAGATTGTCCTCCGAGGTTGACCCATTTCCTTCTATCTCTGGTGAGTCTTTGTTGGGCCGAGTTGGCATATGGGGCAAAGCCCATATCCAACACTTCCTATCTTAACATACTCGAGTGATGATAGGAAACGCCGAGGTCCAGATAAAACAACATTTCCTTGCCTCTCTTGATTGATGGTCATTAGATTTCTAAAGAAGCAATGGTCATATCTTTGACAGTTACATAAACGGCATTATAGTCATTTGTGTGCGGTTAGAGACTGTAAGTCAGGGGATATTATAGTCATTTTAGACGTGTTAAACCCTTGATATTAAAAAACAACCAAAAGCCCTTTCTCGCTACCGACAGAATACCTCGTCCTCCGTCGAAACAATGTGTTCCGTGAGCAACAAATTCTCTGGTAATCTTTCTTTTACATCCTGTCGTCGTTGAAAGATCTCGATTATATATATATAGTACACCTGCTCGATCTTTAGTTATCAAATTAGCTGACCTAAACGATCTATCATGGCGATTGTTATTTTTTTTTCTTGTTTCGTATAATTGCTTATGTTATTTTCCTAATCACAACCTCGCAGACGCTCAGACAGGCTCTTCTGGGACATGGATGCTTGCCCAATCCCGGTGAATCTTACTCCTGCGTCGATCTATGATAATCTCAAAATTTCTCTCGGGAATATTGGTTACACTGGTGAGATGTCAATCCGTGCTTATACATCTTCCAAGAGTCTGACGAACGCACAAGACTTTGAATCCGCCAATATCAAGCTTTCGCAAAAAGGTTATATTCCTTACACTTTTAAAAAACCCTATCCATGTTTTTTTTTTCCTTTCTTTCGATCTGATGATAGATGATCTCCATCGATATATATTTCTCTGTTTTCAGAAAATAACCGTGAAAAACATAGTGATATCTTGGTTGACATTTATGAGTGGGTAATGAGCAATCGTTATCAACTAACAAATATCTTGGTAATCTCACAAGACACCCCATACTACGTTGACTACTCCGACTTAGAGAAGCACGGAAACAATATTCTTTTGGCATTTCCTGAAGTCACATCAGGATTGTCTAGTCGTGTGCCTAGTGGTGTTCCAAGTTTTGTTTGGGTCTGGTCTAGCCTATCAAATGGAGGGAGTCCTTTCAACAACCACCTCCCAGAAGTTGGAACATTACTATGTGCTGCCTGTAAGAAGAAGCAGGCGAAGAAGAAAGCTCTTCACAAAAACCGTGAAAAAAAAACAAAAGGATTGAAGAAGAGAGCAACTACTCAATCACAAACCTCTTCACGGCCAAAACGTCGAAAGGCCCTAGGGGAAAGCAACGACTAAATTCTCAACACCAGATCAGATGTTGGAAACGAATGTGTTGTTTTCTTATGTTTTACGTTAAACCCTCTGCATGTGCAAAAAAAGCTATTCTCATATATCTCCGGCCTCCTTATTGGTGAGAGACCTTTTGACCCTTAACAAAATTTATTATTTACTGATCCAACCACCACCAATCCGAGTTATCTAATCAACCCACCTTTTGTAACAGGTTAGACTCTTGGTTTAGTCCTCTGATTTCGGGTTTAGTTGTCTGGTTTAAGTTAATTAGGACTTCTGGTTTAGTTATTTCATCTTTGTTAGCCACTCTCTCTGCAAAACTTAAATCAATCGAAACAAACAGCTTAAAGAATTATAGAACAAAGTAACGCACTCAAATAGCGGATCCAAGTTAGATTACCTCAAGAGTACTTGCAGAGATGGTCATATCTTTGACAGTAGAGATCCCAACGAGAAAATTACGAATCATAGTTCCAAAATTCTAAATTCTCACATGTGTAAATGGTTTAAGGCAACTAAACATCCTAACTTCCGTATAACTTTACGCGTAACAACAGTGTTGATCCATCGTCCCATGAGAGGTATCTCAGATTCATAATCATACTTCATTGTAAATTGTTGTAAGCATGAGTCACTGTTGAAATCAAGAAAGCTATCAACAAAACTCAAGAAGGTGTTGTAATCTTGGAAATCAGCATTGTCTAGGTCTAGTGGATAACACACTAGTCGTAACCGCATGCATCTTTAGTGGGAAGATGCAAGAGTACCTCACATGCACAGCAAACAATCTTGTAATTTGCTTATCCAATCAAATCCATCAGATCCTTTGACAAGAACACCACGAATCTCTCCATCTTCATCCATGAAAGGAAATAAATATCGAAATGATAAAAAGAAATCCTCAAAAAACTTAGAATGATAGTTTCGATCAGACAGTTGTAAAACAAGTCGCATTTACTCTACTTTTAATACGACACCGTTTTTATGGATCAGATTGTATTTGTAAGTCAGAAGATTAATTGCGCTTATAGTGGGCCTAAAATGGGGTCTGATGACGAGAGCATGTAGTTGTTGTGTTCCTTGTGGGACAAGCAAAAGGCTTCTCAGGAACTGTTTGGTCTTGAGACTACAAACGAGTATATTCTAATTCTATACTTGGATGATTTAAGGAAAAAAAATCAAAACAAATACAATAATCCTTGCATCGGTAAATTATGACAATGTTTACATGATCATGAGTCATGACTCATATTTCATCAGACGGTAGCAGCGAGAGCATGATGCACTAACAACTATATGGCTTATTATTTTTTACAATTTCCGACCAAACTTTTGTAATTATTTTTTCTTTTTGTTGATTAATAAATTTAACATTAAAAAAACTATATGGCTTATCGATTTTAAAGGCAACGTCAAAAAATATTGTGACACCATGGAGTTGTAGATCATAAAAAATGGGCAGTACATTATTCCACTCACTTAACCATTGCCATAATCTTTATGTGTTTGTTGAACATGCGAGGTTGTACAAGTGACTTTGGAGGCACATTTGTTCAATTCCGGTACAGTGATCCGAAATATCTTTGATCTGCTTCCATTTAGGTTTGTTTCTAGTGTGCAAACCCAAACAAAATAAATCTATTAAAAATTTATGTCTAACTTTTCATCTTTACTAAATAGCTTTCAAAATCAAATAATTTATAGTCTTTTAAATCCACCATATACCGAGAGAGGTTTGAAAAGCCTTGGCTATCTAAGTATCGAAGATGACATTTTAGGACGTGTTAGGGAGGACACCTTAACAAAAGCAGCTGTGAGAAATTTGAAGAAGGCTAGTGGAATTAATATCTCGGTTTTTTTTTAACGAGAACTATGTAGATGTGTGGATCAATGAAAAAATGTTAAGAGTGGTGTATTGAGCATGAAAACATAGTCCATTTGCTACTTATTTCTAACGAGAGACGGATAGCTTTGATGGTGAGTAGATTGGTCACTGATCGGTATAATGTGCTTCTAGCTCATATACTTTAAGCTCCGAACGAACTGACCAAAGCTGTTATGGGAAGAATCAATTGGGGTGCTCTAGTTCTCCATGGTGAAGGTAATTCATCAAAAGAACTAATAATTTGGGACACATAAGAATAGTCTTTAGATGATTTTTGTTATCTAAAAAGTGGGGTTTAATTTTTTTCATTATTTCAGGAAAACAAACGGAAGTAGAAGCTAATTAGATCCGAAAGTTTGCAAGAAGTCAATCACTCTCTGGTGGTTGTAACAAGAAGAAAGCTCTGTTTCTGTTTTGTTTATTGCATTTTGACGACTTTCACGACAAAAGGAGTAATTTGGGCTGTGAAATATTCCTAATTAATTTTCACTAAGATACCATTAATTAATGTGTCATGTGGATCATCGTTTATAGGAGGAGAGTGCACCAGCAATCCTTTGTTTATTATCCTAGTCCGTAAGATTCTTGTGGTTTGAGACACTATGTTTCCAACATGTCTGAGTTAAATATATAATGACAAAAAAACACTAAATAATTATTTAGTTTTGAAAATAAATATTTATTTCGTTTTGAAAATAAAAATACATTAAATACACTAAAAACAATCATTTGTGATAAAAAAAAATTCTAAAACATCATCTGTATTCTAATACAAAGGGAGTATTAAACAGAGACTTTATCATGTGTATATAAATCAAGGTTTTTTTTAATGCTCTATCTCTACCCAAATCAATCTTCTCTAATGGCTTCTATCAGCTTATTCGAGTATTTTCTTTTGCTTTATCATCGAGCCCTTTTCTCATCTTCTATTACTTCATCAGCAAGAAGTCCTTTACATTACGTACATATCAAGAAGTCCTTGGCTCAATCTTGGGATGCTTCCAGACTTGATTGCAAGGCTTCGCCAGCTCGATGATCTAATTTAAAGTTTTTACATAAAGAAAAATCCGTAAACGTTGTGGCGTACAGTTAATACGAGGTGTGTGGGTGCCAACCAAAAAAAAGTTTTAAAACAAAAACAAAGGGTCAACCTTCGCCTATCATATCATCATCACTGACTATATAAATCTCGTATTCAGCCTCTTTGTCTTCTCCAACACATTAACTCTTCTATTCCTCTCTCTCTCTTTCTAAGAAATAGCTATAGTTGTACTTTTACCAGAGCTTCTAGTGATCCTAGCAGATATCTAGAATTGACCATCATATAACATATCTCATTTCAACAGTAACATAAACAAACACGACAAATGATTTAAATTAACAAGTGTAAGTGGAACATCAGAATCCGAAATCAATCAAGCAAGAAGCAAAATGACACTGAATCTTCCATTCTTTCATTGATCCTTCAACTGAAGATCCTGCAAAGGAAACACACAAAACTAATCAGAGAGTGTTAATTTGGAATCTGTATCTTAATTTTGACTTGAACATTCAGTAGCTCTGTAGAAAAAGGAAGATAAAGCCACTGCCTTTCGTTGAGGACATACCACAGTACCGTGCTGCAGATCCACCAACATTGCCTCTGCCTTTCGTTGTTCCTCCTTGCTACATAAGCCGGCCAGCATACCATGGAAAGTGATGTCATTACGAGCCACACCACAAGAAATCATTTTTCGTCGAAAATGTTTAGGGCACCATTAAGATCACCCATTTGACAAAACCCATGAATCAAAGTGGTATAAGTAACTGTATCAGCAACTATTCCTCTTCGATGCATCAGGTAGAAAATCTCCAGTCCATCGTCAACCCTTTTAGCCTTACAATAGCCATTAATAAAAGGGTAGTATAAGTGACTACGTCCGGAGAGCAGCCCTTGGTTGCCATCAAATCAAACATGCGCTTGGCATCATCTAGACGGTTACATAGATTACAGCATTAGCTTTGATGTGGCGTTCCTCCATCTTCCTAAGCAGATTCATGGCAGATTCAGTGTCACCCATCTTACACAATCCGTTTACAATAGTTCCGTAAGTAACCTCGTCAGGTTCATGACCATTTTCAACCATCCGATCAAGCAGAGCCGTTGTTGCTTCGAGCATTGGGTGTTGAAGGTCACGACATTGGGTGTTTCAACCATATGATCAAACAAAACTACGGCTTCAGAGATCCTTTCTTGGAGACATAACCCGTGGAGCAGCGTTGTAAACGTAACAACATCAGGCTGGAAACCAAGTTTACTGATCTTTCCAAATGTAAGATAAAGCAAATGACAAGTTATGACAGCTGCAGAAACATTTCATCAAAATAATAATAAGCCGCAAAAGTTTTGGTACGAAATATTACAAACCAAAAGAGCTCCTTGAGCTGAGACCTGAGAGAGTTATTTGATATTTATATATATACTAAGTCACTCTCGTTTCTTTAGTTTCCAACACCAACAGGTCCAACACAGTCGCTGTCCAGTTTGATCTTCTTACTTGGTGTTTCAGCTTCCTCATCTTCCTCTTCTCCTTCTTGTTCTTCGGACTCTGTGTTTCCTCCAGAAGACTCTGCTGCGTCATTGCTTGGTTCATCAACGGCTTGAGACTCTTCATCTTTCTTCTTCAGATTCTCAATCACCTCCATCAGTTCTCTGTTCACCTGTTTTATCAAGCATTTATATGTTATAGCCAAAGTTATTACATTGGGAATTCCGACAAAATTGGTAACAATTAAGAATGTACAAGAAGATGCGATGAAATTGTTTTAACCTGTGGGTTCTGGAGAAACTCAGAAAGGTCAGTAGTGCAACAATGGCAGGTCATGACATTCTTCTTTGCACGTAGGGTGCGCCCACCCCTGCTTCTCTCCCGCACTTGAGCTACCCCAGCAAATTTAGCTTCTAAGCATCCCTTGCAGAAGTTGTGAGCACAAGGCGTTGTCACTGGGAGACTCATCACTTTCTGACAGATTTGGCAGTTGAACTCTATGTCAAACCAGAAAAATAAAACACAATTAACAGTTATGGATGGTGCTCTAGATTACAAATTTACAACAACACAAGTGACAGTCGATGTTATACCTTTGCGAAGTTTGTCCATCATAGAATTCTTTCCTCTTTTCCTAACGATCTTCCTATACTCAGGATCCAGAGCAGCAATACACTTTTTACTAGCAGGTGGAGACTTCATCCATTTCCAACGACCATCAGCTTCCTAATCAATGAAAAATGTATACACAGGCACAAGGAGAAAGGTTACAAATAATGAACCAAACCAAAGAAGAATATATGGTATCTGCTCAAGCAAAAAAAAAAAGCTCTACAAACATCGAAATCCCATGATGGCTTCTCCTTTCTCACAAACAGTTCAGTAGCTTTCTTCAGCTCAGGAATAACAGGCAATGGTCTTGGACGATCACCAAGCACATCACTGCAGTATAGTTCAAAAACCTCCTCATAAGGCATTAAATATAGCAAATATAGAAATAAGGCACCTTCCGAAAGAAAATATATATCAAACCTGGCCCATGGAGCTGCCTCATTGTCACATCGGACAAACAGGTAACGGCAGACCTTAAAAGAACCCTATGGAAAACAGACGAGTAGGTCAGGAAAAAAACAACTCAGCTCAAAAGGTATAGCCCGTATAGGTGAACAATTAAGAGAGTTATCTATATATCTGAACCTGTATTCCAACTTTTCGCCAGCACTTCTCAATCCTATAAACCCCATCATATCTCACTCCTTCCTCAGGGGCATATGCTGAACGCTTCTCCTTGTGAGACCTGAAAATTGAAGCGTCAGGATAACATTCTGCTCATAGTATATCAGGATAACGTACATCCAGCTTAAGCTGAGCACAGCCCTATGATATACAAATCTATTCTTATTCAATAAAGAAAGCAAATTTTGACACAGGAGCATCTTATTTCACCTATAGTTAGACCGCAAAAAAAGTGAGAAATATAACCTGACAACTCGGACAGGATAGCCCATTTTGCAACTAATTCTTAGAGCTTCATTCATTTTCTCAAACTTCTGGTCAAAAGACTGTATCTTGTTAGTTCTTTTGTTTCCACTGAGATCCCTTCCACCACTGCAACACACAATCAAATATATTAAGGCAAATAATTATGTAATAGTCAAAGCACCAAAGGATAAGAGTAAGTAAAGCAAACCTTCCAGTGTAGAGGAACCATTCACCGTGGTCTTCATCATCTTCATACCCACCAGAGAGAGCAACTGACTGAGCACCAAAACCAGATTGCCCAGCGATTCCAGCAACATGGGGGAAATGAGCACCCCATTGCCTACAATCCTGTCTGTCATCCCAAGACTCACCAACCAAGACACCTTTCTTTCTAGTGGGATCATTATCCGCTGTTATTGGACCAAAATAATCACCTGGTATAGTAACATATATCTTACCACTACAAGCATTAGCTTTCCCAGTCTTTTTAGCCCGCGAGGTAGTAAACGCCTTATCAGGCCTGTCCTGGTTCCGGATGAAATGCTGAACTTTGGTTGCAGTTGCATCAACAGCACAGTTTGAAGCCTTTGCTAAACGAATAGCAGAGACTAGAGCTGAGTTGATACGGGGATTCTGCGCCACGTGTTTCGGAATCTTGCCTCGGCATGTCATACAAGTTAGATTCCCTTGACCTACCCATTTCTCAAAACATTTCAAACAGAAGTTGTGCCCACACGGTGTCTACAACAACAACAACAACCAAGTACATAATAATAACTCACATTAGTCTCTCATACTCTAATAATAATCATAAAACACAATTGAATGCAAATAGAGCAACAAGCATTGAAGATTCAAAAACCAAAGACTCAAAACACAATCACAAGCATTGAAGATTCAATACTAGTCTCAAGATCTAACTAACCGTGATAGGTCTTTCAGGCAATTGAATGCAAATAGAGCAACACACAGCTTCAACATCGTTCGACTTCTTCTCGTCTTCTACATCGTCATTAGCAGCACCACCACCACTCATGAGTCGCTGCCTTTTTTTGGCTTTATCAGCTTCAGTCAAGGTCATATCAGCCTCGATCGCACGGACCGCTGCTACAAGAACTGAACCGGGAACCGGAACGGCGGAATCGACGATATCGCCGGAGCAATCGGGACACTGCCACTCTCCTCCGGTGGAAGAAACGAGCGATTCGGGGAGGAGACACGCCACGTGCCATGGAGTGACGCACGTGCTGCACGTGAGCGACTCTTCAGCAGGAGGAGTGGCCTTGCACCGCATACACACACCGTCTCCGTCGCAAGGAACCTGAATCTCAATCGCCATTGTTGAATCGAGTGTGAGAGAGATTGGTGTTATCGAGATTTGGGGGAAATTATAAAAGGAGAGAGCGGCGGGTTTTGAAAATATTTGGGGGAGTTGAAAAGCGAGCGTCTTTTTTAACAAAATGAAAAAAAAAAATCTCACAGTTTTGATAATATCGTGATTTTATTTTCCTTAAGAGGTGTGGTGGTATGGCCCTATGGGTCAATATTTTATTATTTAACATTATTTTCGTCACATGTTTATGAGAATTTTTATTGGAACTGCTGATAAATATGTAGTTTAAGAATAGAGACAATTTATTTATTATATTAAAAATGATATTTTTTGCACCATTTTATTAAAATGATTAAGGTGTAATTTTGAAAGTGTACCGATAAATATGTGATGATTTTAAGAAAAAGAAAAAAAACAAACAAACAAAAGGTAAGTTATGAAATGGTGTTAGTGGTTTGGTGGAAAGTAATGGTTTTCTCTAGTTTGCAAAACAGAATTATATGTATGTCCTACGGGCATAACATCTACCATTGGATTCAAAAAGGCGTAGGCTTCTGGCAATTTGGCGACTAAAAAAATGCTTGAAAAAATGGCAGAATTAAAACAAATACAGATCAAATTAAATATATTAAGCATAACAAAAATTGGTGTTCTTGTGGATAATTTAATTTTGATTGAGTTATTAATATATTTTTTATATAAGGAAAAAATAAAGAAAGATAGTCTAAAAAGACTTTGTTGAACTTACTCAATCAAAAATCCTTTCATTCTCTTATGAGAATTAAAGAAATAATATTTTCATACAATATCTTAATTGAATTCTATGTAATGATCAATAAAGTAAGTTTTATTTGCTATCTACACGTGTTAAAACTCTAGCACCGACGTAACCTATATTTAATTTTGAATTGACGAACAACCAATAGGAATATTACTCTTTTAGTAGTCTTGAATAAAAAGCGAAATGGGGCGTAGCCAAGCGGTAAGGCAACGGGTTTTGGTCCCGCTATTCGGAGGTTCGAATCCTTCCGTCCCAGAGTATAGTCATTACCGAATCAATCTTCTATTGCCTTTGTACACCATCTTTCTCTTTCTGTTTAAAAATCCAATCTTTTTTAAGAATAAAATATTGAAATGAAAAGAAGAATAAACTTATTTTTCATTATTTTAACCGAATTCAAAAAAATCTATATTTATAGATATAAATATAGATTTCTATTCAAACTAATATGGGATTCATTTGAATTCTGACTGAACCTTTACGCGTAAATTCACTATTCCATTCATAGAGAAAGAAAAGGTATCGATTACGATATACTGACTGAACTATGACTATTCATGATTCCATAATTGAATCAATTACACAAACTAGAGGAATGTTATGGTAAAACATCGTTTAAAACGATGTGGTAGAAAGCAACGTGCGACTTGAATTGAAGGACCTGATCTGCTGTGGATTTTTTCATCCGCCACTTTTTATATTTTTATATAGGAATATAGGTGCTCTTGGCTCGACATTTTGTATTCTATTTTACTCGAGTCCTACACCTTTTTGGAATATAAAAAAGAGGATGTGAAAGACTCGTATATAGCTTGATATCAAATTTTATCTACTCTTATCTTTCACTTCCATCATATTTATTTTGATTTATTAGTATTCCTCCTAAGATACGAATACTAAAAAAAAACCTGCGAACAACTATTATGTTTTATAATAATAAACAAATTTATGAAAAAAAATTTGGATCTCGATTATATAAATTCGAATTTTTTTATAAATACAAAATTTTACTGTATAGAAAAAAATACTGTATATAAAATAGAAAATAATATATTAATTCTGAATAAAACTAATATATATATTATTATATGAATAATTTATTCATCATAAAAAATGAAAGGCCATAAAAAGTGGGTCTAAAAAAGTATAAAAAGATTTGAGATTATCTTAACGGGCTTAGTTTTCATTCATTGTATGAACTAACAAACCAAGGGGTTAAGCTTTTTTATTGATTTTTTCTATTCGTTTCACTATATGAAAAATTCATAATCATATTGACAACATTGTATGGACCAAATATAATTCTCTCATAGATAAATGGATCTATTTATCCCTGACGCACACACGACTGGATTTTTTTCTTTATTCTGGTTGTATCTACATATTTGCAGTACGTTCTTTTTTTGTTTTTTGGGGTTGCTAACTCAACGGTAGAGTACTCGGCTTTTAAGTGCGACTAGCATCTTTTACACATTTGTATGAAGAAAAGGATTCGTCCAAATCTGCGGTAGAGTTTGTAAGACCACGACTGATCCTGAAAGGAATGAATGGAAAAAATAGCATGTCGTATCAAGGGAGAATTCAGATAACATTTTTTTGCTTTCCTGATCGGTACAACCCTTTTTTGATGTAAAAAAAAAAGAATTCCAATTTGGGTCAAGTGAATAAATATAAATGGATGGATAAAAAACCAGTTTTCCTTATTCCAGGAAAAAAAAAAGAAACGAGCTTCCATTCGTAATTTGAAAAATTACCCAAACTAATTAAATGTTAAAAATAAATTAGTGCCTAATACGGGTATGGGAAGGCATTTTTTTCTTGCGTGTTATTATCAATTTTTTTCATAAGTCCTAATTATTTTTTTAACTAGTCCATTTGGATTAGGTT
>NC_025700.1:16537650-16544576 GCF_000633955.1 Camelina sativa
CTTTATGTATTAAATAGTAATTCAAATAATTAAAGATAAGATTAAATAAAAGTGAACGGAGAATTATATTTTAATCTAACATATTATTTTAAATTAGGTAGATAAATTTTAGGAAATTTGAAATTAATATTATCAAATAAGGAAATGATTGTGTTTGGTTGTAAGGATTGTAGAGAATTTAATTGAAACTTGTTTGGATACAAAGATAAAAAAAGATGGCACAAAAATGTACTCCAAAAATGTTAAGATAGATAAGTGGGTTTATATACGACACACAAAAAAAACTTCTCCTAGACACGATTATCGAGGAGACTTTTCCAATCTCCGACGCCGGTGAAGCTTCTGCTTGCCGGCGTCGGGACTCAACCTCTATTTCTGTGTACTTTTTCAAGTTTTTTTCCCCTTTTTCCCCTTTTGTTAACCCTTATCAAACCTTTATAAAAGTTTCCTCCGACCCAAATCAAGGCCATCGCATGCTCCCGCCGATCTACCACTCACCGGAGAGTTCATCTTCGCAAATCTCGGGAAGCCAATTTACTCATCCCTCTCTTTGGCAATCTATCGTGAATCTAGGATTTTCCCCAGTGGACCTAGCTTTCCCCGTCAAATCAAACCGAAGGCTCCGGTTGCTCCCATCGCTCTATAACTCACCGGAGATGTCCCCTGCACCACAAGCTTCTCTGTTAATTTCGGGCAACCGCCACAACCGCTTCTCCTCTTGGCAATCGGTTTTTAAACTAGGATTTTCCCAGTGGACCTAGTTACCAATGACGACTCCTACCGCGGCCACCGCTTGCTCCCGCCGATCTCTCACTCATCGGAGAAACCCCATGCATCGCAGATCTTTCCGTAAATCTCGGGCGGCCGACAGCTTCAACTTCCCTAGCATATTTTTCTTGGAAACCTAGGGTTTTCCCTAGTGGACCTAGGTTTCAAGAAAGGCCCATTAGCCCAAAATCGAACCAATTCAATATTTTCTTTTCAAGATGGGGAAAATAACAAGCCCAAGACTTTTCTTTCAGCGCCCGGGTCATGCCATTGCCGAGCTCTGGTTCGTTTCCTTATACTCAATGGTCGAAGACTCCATTGGAGAAAGGTAACAACTTTGCTGCTTTGGCTATACATTTATCTTGTCAAGAACCTGGCTTTAGTTGATTCTAGGGGATTGAGTTTTGCTTTTAAAAGCATACGATTATATGGTCTTTGCTTCTCGAACGGATCTAGCAAAAATGGTGTGTTTGATCTTGAACGCTTTATGTTCAATGACGGCTACCAGTCAAGCTGGCCATCTGATGACTTCAAGCATCGTTTCCCAAACACCTCCTTCATATGGATCCTATACCAATCTTCCTCTATTGCAAATTCTCAGTTTGATCCTAACCCTATGCTTTGGATGTTAAAGCAACCCTTACCCGACTACAAAAACATAGTCACCCGATTATTTGTTATGATGTTACTGCGGGTACCTGTCACCTTGGAGGACATCGACACACTGAATCTCTTCTCAACGTCACAATGTCTAATGACTATGACCACTGTTCTTTCCTTTGAAGCTCTCGAGGATGGCCTCTTGATTTTCCATGATCTCACATGTGCCTTTAGGCTCCCAAGCTTTTGGTTCATAGCTCTCTTGGATCCAAAAGCGATGAACTCTTTTATTACTTTTTTTGGCATTGGGGATTTCCTTGTATTGTAATGTCTCAAACTTTCACTTTTGCTTCTTCTTTTTACTTGTACTGGTTATCCAATTTGAATGAATGAAGGCAAAGGTTTTGACAAAAAAAAAAAAGATAAGTGGGTTTACACCTTTACTAGGGGATACCCCGTGCTACAACACGAGATTATATTTATTTTTAGTAATTTGTTTTTTTAATTTTCCTTTTTCTTGCCACATATAGATAATTTTCCTTTTTCTTGGATTATGGACATCTTGGAGGGATAGCTATAACTCCAAATATACAAATAAATACAAATATACAAATCTATACACTATATAACCCAAATATACAAATAAACACTATATAAACAAAGAAAATAAGTCAAAATAAAAAACTACATTACAAAAATACAAATTACAAAAAAAGTAACTAACAAAATATATATAATCCCGTGATGTAGCAATAATAATAATAACTTGTGTTTATGAATGTTTAATATCCAAAGTAAACAATAAGAGAAGGAAAAAATTATAACCTCGGAAATCAAGCAATGTAGTAAGATTTGGTAAGATGAATATTCGTTTTCATAGATTTTAACTGAATCACAAAATATTCCTTTTAAAAAATTATACTGAAAGATTATTTGTTAAGATCAATCTCGGTAATTAAGCAGTTATCATAATTTTTGGTAATTAACATATATGGTTTTAATTTAGATACTTTAAAGGACAATGAAGTCCGAGTGTTTGCCTCTAACGAATAACTCTGTTTGGTTACGGAAATAACTATTCTTGAACCAAATCAAAAACATGATCCAAATATTATAAACATGGAGTACAAACAGATCCGCGAATTTTATTTCTTCTGTTTCCGGGTCATACAGGATCTGCGTCCCAACCCGGTGGATATTTAGTGGTCGACTGAAGGGTATAACGGTCATTAGGCAAAATCTTAACTATAGGTTAATTCAGTTAAATTAAGTGATTCTCTAATCATTTTTAATGAAAAACCTACCAAAACAAAGTCATTGTCCAATTTGAGTATAGTGAGTACTTCAGCTTTAATAGAATAGATTGTAATGAGGCCCGATAATGGAGTGCACCATGTCAAATTATTTTTGAGACAAAATTACAAGGTTTTAGGCCTTCAATATTTGATATTTTGACAAAAAATAAGACTTCCAAATTGAAAAGAAAAAAAAATTTGCGTCCCAGGAAAACTTGAGCAGGCCGTGCTGGTAATCAGTAATGAGTTTACCATATATATATTTATATAGAGTATTAGTAATCACTAAACGGGTGAGATATTGGTTTGGTGGGCTTTGTGTGCGGTTAGAGACGTAAGTTAGGGTTCCGGGTAACCCTTGATATATAGTATATATATAGAGTATACAAATCAAAAAGCCCTCTCTCGCTAACGACAGAATCCTCGTCCTCCGTCGAAACAATGTGTTCCGTGAGCAGCATATTCTCTGGTAATCATTCTTTTATATCCTGTCGTCGTTGAAATATCCTGATCGATCTTTAACAAATTAGCGGATGTAATCGAACTTAAGTTTCAAGTTTTATCTTTCTTTCTGTTTGATATTTTCTCCACATGGCGATTGTTATATTTTTTCCTGATTCGTAATTGCTTATGTATTTTTTCCTAATAACAACCACGCAGAGGCTCTGACAGGCATCTTCTGGGACCTGGATGCTTGCCCAATCCCGGTGAATCTTACTCCTGCGTCGATCTATGATAATCTCAAAATTTCTCGCGGGGATATGGGTTACACTGGTGAGATGTTAATCTTTGCTTATTCATCTAAGAGTCTGACGAACGCACAAGACTTTGAATCCGCCAATATCAAGCTTATGCCAAAAGGTTATTATTTCCTTCCACTTAATCCGTCTTTTTTTCCTTTTTTTTTTTTAATTTTTTTTTTCTGATGATGATCTCCATCGATATGTCTTTGTTTTTACAAAATAAACATCGAAAACATCATACGATGCGTATAGACATTTCTATGTGGGGTTTAAAACATCGATTTTGTCGGACAAATATAATGGTAATCTCTAAAGTCATCGGACGAAAATAACTTGGTCGCGGCTCTTCTCCTTTTAAAAGAGCACGAAAATAACTTGCTATGTCGTGTTTCAACTTTAGTTTGGCTTTGGTCTTCCTTATCGAAGGGAGGGGCCCCTAACTATATCAACCAACTAGCAATCCAAAAAAGCGAGGTGTCATTATGTCGTGCCTGTAAGACCCCACTCGTCCTCTGTAGTGCCTGTAAGAAGCCAATGGAAGAAGAAGCAGAGGGTAGATCTTCAAAAAAAGCATGCAGAAAAAGGAAAAGCACTAAAGGAGAAGCAGAGGGTAGATCTTCAAAAAAAAGCGTGCAGAAAAAGGAAAAGCACTGAAGAAGAAGAAGAGAGCAACAACTCAATCAGATGAAACCTCTTCACCAAATCTTGGAAAGACCAAGTGGAAAGCAACGACTAATTTCTCAAGACCACCAAACAAGTTGTTGATGTTGGAAACGAATGTGTTAGTTTTTAAGATTATGTTTTTCTATTATGTATTTCTCTACTCATTCCCTCAGCTCCTGCTAACATAGTTAGTCTTCGATTAGGTTAAGTGTTTCACTGTCCGGGTACGTATTAGGTTAATCAAATACAGAATTTTTCAGGGAATAAAAGCGAAACCAGAAAAGAGGTTCCACTAGGTAAACAAAATATAGTAGGAACAAAATCGATACAACAGTACCATCTAGCTCTCCTGATTGATTTTGGAACTACCTTCAGTGGGATTCTCATTTTCCATTGATTCGGCAGAAGCTGGTGGCTGTTGCTCACTCTTGCCCTCATCCGCCGGTTCACCTCCCTTGGCTTGTGGTGCCTCTGCTTTAGCCGGCTTTGGTTTGGTTATTATATTAATAAGTAGGCCTGCAAAACCTGCAAAACACCCAAAGCTGGTTCACTCTCTATACCAAACATAACATATTCTATTAGGAGAAACAAATGTAAAGAGCCATGTTTACTTGTCCAATGCCTCCGTCTTCCTCACTTAAAGGAGTACGCAAACAATGTTCTTTTGGCATTTCTTGAAGGCACGTCAGGATTGTCTAGTAAAACGTCGAAAGGCCCAAGGGGAAAGCAACGAGTAATTCTCAACACCTGATGTTGGAAACAAATGCGTTGTTTTCTTATATGTTTTACTATAATCGAGTCAAACCCTCTGCACCTTTTGACCATTAACAAAATTCATTATTCACTGATCCAAACCTCCACCGATCCAAGTTATCTAATCATACCCAACTAGAATCTGGTTCCTCCAACCTTTTGTAACAGGATATATCGGTTAAGTCCTCTGATTTCGGGTTTAGTTGTTCTGTTTAGTTCATTAGGATTTCTGGTTTATTTATTTGTAAAACACATTTCTTTGACTAAAAAAAATCTCAAAAACACCTTAAAAAAATAAAAACCACCGAATCAAATATATAAACATTCCCATTTCAATACATGTATCCCCTTCAAAAATCTATCTTTTACATATCAGGAGGCAATTCTGTTTGGCGCCGTCCTTGGGGTAATCTTTTTCTAACCAACAATTATCTATATTCGTTGCAGCTGCGAGACAACACCAACAATCTCTTTTCAATGAGTTGCTGCATCTGCTGTGGAAACACAATGGTATATTGATTTTCCTCGACATCCCTATCTTGCTACCTACACGTCGATTCGAAACTCATAAACCAAAACTTTTACTATTGAAAACAACAACAAACAGACATTAGATATAATATATGTACGTGTGTGAAATTTAAGTGAGAGAAAAAACACTAGTACTTACACTCATACATGGAGAAGGAGGGCAAGAATATGCATAGTATAGCTATATGTGATGATTTCATCATGGATTACCTGTCGCGCTATGAGTTTTTAGGCTGTCTTGTGTCTTGTCGATTCCAACTTAACCAATACATATATATATATATATTATATGATATGGATGGCTCTAATTGGTAACCATAAATTAGAAAAAGATTGAAGAAGAATATGATATTATTCTTCATTCCTCCATTTTTTGCCAATTACAAAGAATATTATTTTCTCGTCATTTCTCTAAGTTCCTAAAATTACCAATTACAAAGAATATTATTTTCTCGTCATTTCTCTAAGTTCCTATAAAAATGAAGAGTAATAGAACAAAAATGTTTTTTACCAAAACTGATAAGTAACAAATGGAACAAAAAAAAAGAAGAATAAGTATTAAAATTCGTTTTTTCTTTTAAAATAAATAATAATTATGTTTATTAATAATATTTCAATTTTATAATACAATAATATTCATATTTTCACAGTATATTGACAGAAAAATATTTTTGATACACAATTTCATGTTAAATTAATCTGAATGCTTTCTTTGAAAATTGTATGAATAGTAAAATTAATGTAAAAAATGTTTATATCGTAAATAAAAACTAAAAAATATTTTAAATTATTCTTAAAATTTTATTGTATATTAATATTAAATATCAATATTTAATATGATGAATCTAAAACTTAATTCACAAATTTTATTTTTAAGTCAAATGTAAAATTTATTTTTATTTAATTAAATTTATTTTATTGATTAATTTATTTAATATTTAATATATTTTTAAACATATTGTTATTTTTTTGTCACCAGTTATTATTTTGTTCTTTCTTTCCATCTTTTTATTTTGTTCGTTAAAAATTGTTTACACTATTGCGCATTATTCTTTTTATTCATTTTCTTTTTGTTTCTCTAATGGTTACCGGTAGAAAGCCATACAAGTTTTAAATAGGAAAGACATATATATTCAATAAAATAATATGCATTTAATTATTTCCAAGTATATAAATTTTCGATTCAATATATCATAACCTCTACAATCAAAAGTGGAAGTTCTCGAAATTGACTGATTGCAATTTATTGAACATATTCTCTAGAATCAAAACCGAGATTTGAGAGAGAAATATCCAATTTATTTTTTCCCCTTATGCCACTTAGCATAAATAAAAGAAATTGTTATAGGATTTTCGTAAAGAAATTTCTACGATTTTCTCACTTTATCTAAGACTACTAGTTTTTTTTTAAATAGCATATGTCCAAATTTTTGTAGTAATTCATATTTTTTTCTTGCATGCAAAACTTTTTATATATATATATATATAAAATTCGTGTCTAAATTTTATTACGACATTGGTTTGTGTGTGGATCATATTATTTGGGCTTATAATAAACTGGCCTAATGGAGGG
>NC_025700.1:16545176-16552209 GCF_000633955.1 Camelina sativa
TTTATGGAACAACGTATATTAAGTAATAGAAAAAGAAGCAGACAATGATGAATAGTAATTCTCTAGCAACATGTAGTGATGCTTCTGACCTCCAACAAGTAGGTAAGTGATGTAGAGCATGATTCGTATTACTCAATATGCTCTCCTCAATACGGGTCTCATGATTATGCTCTTGCGGCAGACTTACCAGAGCAGGACACTGTTCTTGCGCCAATATCACACTAGTGAGGTCGATGTTTGAGCCTATAATAAGATTTGTGTATTCGTCCTGAAACGATGAGTCTGCTGACGAGATCATGTAGTTGTTGATGAAATTTGGTAACTGAGGTGGTTGTGTTTCTTGTGGGACAAGCAAGAGGCTTCTCAGGTACTGTTGGTCTAGACGCGGACCAGGACTATCCAAAGAACTGAAACCCAAGTTAGAAAAGTGACTAGTAGCTGTACAAGTACTAGTCTTGGTAGCTTCTTTATGATCAAAACATGAACTCGGTTGGGCCACATTCATATCTTCATTGTAAAACTTGAAGCAACAACTATTCGGGAGGATCTTGTCTGACGAAATTTGGGATGTGTTTGATGGTTTTTCATAAGGTTTTATGTCGGTGCGTGCGTCTTGCGGTAATGAGGAAACAAAGGAGTGAGATATAGCTCTAAATGCCGTTGTGTTTATCTTCTTTAATATTCTGCATATAGCCCATGAATCCTGCATTTTCAAATATATAATAAGATTTTTTTTTTCCTAATATATAATAAGATTAGACCAATTAGGTAACATAAATAGTCCAAAGGAAGGAAAAAAAAAAAATACATACAGCTATTATACAAATAAGACTTTCTTTTTTGTCAACAAATAAAAGTACAAATTTTCAACTACATAAGAACCTAGTTTCTTGCTCTTTTCGCCAACGTCACCATGTTATTAATTACTAACTAATCACTTGAGTTAGCTTTAATTAATCTGATTCTTTAAAAACAACATTACATAAGAACAGTCTTGCGTTTAAACCTTTTCTCCATATGCATGCCATGGGCTTACACTATATGAACTTATAACTAAAATGTTAATTAATGTAGCTTAACTACTAATAACATGAATATTGGCTTACGTTGGAAGAGACATGATGCGTATCACTAAGAGTGTGTGAAGAAGTAGAAGGCAGACGAAACTCATGCATCATCCAATCTGTCTTAATGCCTTTAGCAGCTTTTCCACTGTAATACACAAGTGACTTCCTCAGGCCAATGCACTTGTTTCCGTCCGATGAGTATATCGGCCTGTCCGTTCCCGTGGCTTTCCAGAATCCAGCACCAGTCACTCGATTCGGTCTCGTGCTGTTCCTATACTTTCTATCTCTTGGACAGTAGAAGTACCACTCTTTCTCACCCGTCATTGCAAATTCTACATTCACCAAAGGGACTTTCTTAAATAAATAAATAAATATATATATATATATATATATATATATATATAGTTTAGGGCTTTAAAAAGGAGATAGTAGAAAGTAAAAGAGACTGTACTTGGAAGATCCCATGGGTCATATTTGTAGATATCAAGCTGTGTAATGAGCTTGATGGAGAGTGGGCGATCTTCAACCTTCCGCTTCAGATAGAAACTCACGAGCTCTTCATCCGTTGGATGAAACCTAAACCCAGGCATCAACACATCTTCCATTTTCCTAGCAGCTTCTTCGTTAATCTCTCCCATATAGTATTAATTAGTGACTGTTTTTTTGGACAAGGGTTATAAATTTTAAACACTCTTAGCTTGTGTTTAAACCTACCGTAAGAAGAAATATATTGGGTGAGTGTGACAAGAGTAGTGAGGTTTTTCTAACCCCTAAATGGAAAAAGAGGGAGTTGGTAAAAGTGAAGTTTATTCGCTTGATTTGAACACAAATATATGCTGCCCTGTGAGGGGTCTGGCCCCGAAGGATCAGCCGCCTTTTCTGCTGATTTTACACAAATATTTTATTGGAAAGGAGTTTGTTTGATATCAAAAATGTAAGTCTTTAGTAGAAGCATCTCTAGATGAAAGTTTGCGTGCTGTCTTGGAATATACGTCATAGTAGTTTAAATTTGACCTCTTAGTGGACTGGCTTTAGGTCACTTTTGTAAATACGATATGGTAAGAGATCGAAGTTGCATTTGTTTGTAACCAAAATACGTTTTGCATACACTCTTGTGTAAGGTTCTTGTCGTCAAATGAATAAAGCGTCTACATGACATGTTGTGTTTGTGACCAGTTTCGTTTTAAATTGTTTGAAGGTTCTACAAAAAAATATATTAATTATACACGAAAAAAAGAATTTGAAAATATATACTACTGTAATTAATAAATGTGTTAAGTTCCCTCTTGTTTGACGTGTGTAACAAGAACCGAGGCGAACCAAAATATTCGAAATTAGAATTAGCATAGCACTATAAGATTTAGGTTTTCAGAATCTAATGTTATGATGAAAATTTCAAAAAGACTAGAATATTTTCCCAAAATCCGAAAATCTGAACGTTTCATTCTTATTCTAACTGCTTAATTCTATCCCCATTGGAATCGGTCAGGAACTGGCATAATTAAGTTTCGACTTAAAAGAAAAAATATAACATGTGATTGACTATATGTTATGTTGACGATTTTATGATCAGATATACGAATATGTACACAGTACATGACACAGTCAAAGAACACTTTCTCTTCAGCAAACCAAGCCGACTCTTGCAAGTGAGTTGCACTTATTTCTACAAGACTACAAAATCATTTTCACACTACTGTCATAATATTTATCTATGGTAAACATGTACACAATATCGTGTCCACGAGAACCCATTCAATGATTCATGCATGGTAAATGCCAACTGATAAACTCTCACGAATACCTTTTTGTATAACGTGTTCACAGTCGTACCATTAATATGACTACTTATTATGAATACCACGATAACATGTTAATGATACCGTTATATGACTATAGTCTACAGTGTATTAGTTTCGACAAAGAGTCATTTTGAATTACACAGTGAGTAACTCGTTTAGTTGTGTACAACTGCATACAATACCTCGGATACGTTCATTTACTTCCACATTAAAAAAATTAATTTATGACAAAATAAATGATACTTAAAAGACTTATAGTACGATCTAAAAAACTCAATTACAAGAGGGCGCCTGAAACAATTACAAGGCAAAAGTCAAATCTGCCTATATTTTGTCTCTCTTTTGTATGTGGGCATTGTCAAAATATATAATACCAAAGTATATAATTTCTCAACAATTTCTTGCTTTTAGTAAATCTAGTTGAGGTTAACATTTACTTCAATAACCTGAGTTTTCTTTAATATTTTCTTCTCTACAAGTACCATCAAGTTTATCAATTATTTACTACAATGTCAAATAGTAACTAATATGTACCAGCTGAATAAATAAAAATTGAAAACCGGAAAGTGACCGAGACTACTGCATGATGTCCAAATTAATCCTAGGATTTACAAAGAAGTGATACTAATTGGTACTCCGTAATTACCTTAGTAAACTAGTTTTGCTCATATTGTATATGTCGCTTTCAAGGAATGTCATTTTACATTTTTTGTTTTTGACTTTTAAAAATCTATCTCCTAACCGATTGATCTACTCCAAACAAGAATCGAACTATAGGCCAAAAATCTAGGAGTATATCAAATTCAATGAGATCACAAAGAGCCAAGTTTCCTCGGTTAATACCCATTTTGTCTCTTCAAGCTTTCTGTTGACTCATTTTGTTTTTTTTTTTACTTCCCAAACGTGTATACTTGATTTTAGAGCTTATATAAATTAATAATCCATGGTGTTCTTAAGTAATAGTGTTTGTAGTGGGGATTGCACAACACTAAATAAACAAGATTTTGCGGGGAAAAGTTGAGCTACTTCTTTTATTAACGAGATAATTCGAGGTCGTCAATAACAAAGAGTCAAGATTAAGTTCGTCAGTTCACAAGAGAACTAACAAACAGAATAATGACGAGCTCGAGAGAGCTTAGAAGTGGAAATGGATTACACAGAAAACAATAACAGATATTGATGCAAAGTATTGCTCTCCGGGTAAAATCTGGAAGTCAGGATCCTCTTCCCAATAAATGTCCTCTCCTTTTATAGCGGATTGTTGACCTAGGGTTCCCATCGCAAAATGTCGAGGTTACCCTCGACAGAGTGTTAATGACTATCTCCAAATTTTGTCGGGCCGAAATCACAATTAATATGTGTTGTTGGGTCGAGTGGCATATTGGGCGCAGCCCATATCCAACAATAGTCTCCCCTTAGTCCGGAGAGCGGCAGTTCTTCTACGATCAACGGGCGTGCTTGAATTATCTGTTAATATGCCTCCTCGGCACAGATTGCCTCGGGTCGCTTCTGGGGAACGAAATTGCTACAATGATTCTTCTGTAAATGCTAGGCTCGTCTTCTTGAGAGATAATATGAATATCCAGCGGTTTTTGCTTTGAGTGCGGTATTCGATGAATTTCCGGAAAATGAGTAGGTCGTAGATCGAGGTGGCGGATTTTGGTTGCTCCTATCCAAAACCCTAACGGACGCCGCGGAGCAAGCTTCTCATTGTGAGATCGCCTATGGTCGGTGATCGGCAGGATCCGCCGGTTAATCGCCCTTTTTGGGCAGCGCCGAGAGTTACAGTCGGTAACTCTGAGATCAGCAGTCTCGGTGGGGTCGGCGAAGATGGGTGTTGTGAGGTCGCATCACGAGACAAAGGAACGAAGATTGGAGAGCGGCAAGATGGTTGTCACAGGCACAGGAGTAGAGATGTGAATGCCAATTCCGTTTGCCCGAGCTTGGCAGAGGTCGGCACCGTTTCTGAGCGGAGGTCGACACCATTTCCACCGTTAACTTGCGAGCCTTGCTTCGATTCGGTAGTTGATGGTTCTGGTGAGATCGATCTGGACGAGATCGGCGTTGATTGTTTTAGGGGAATCAGAGGCGAGCTCGGCGGTAAAGTGGTTGATGGTTACGAGCTTGGCTGATCGCGGGAGAGAGGTCGAGATGGGTTGAGCGGCAATGCGCTCGGCGGATCGCAAGAGAGAGTTCGAGATGGGTTGAAAGGCAATGAGCTCGGCGCGGTTGCTCGACAATCTCCTGGACTGAGCTCGGCGCGGTCGCTGTCGCAAGTCTGTTCTAGTGGATCTCGGAGGTCNCGGCGTGACGGAGAAATTGAGATTGACCAACGTGTGTGATGTCAGGTCGACAAATGGATATTGGCAAGTGGATATTGGTGATATGAGCAAAAGAGGTGGTCGGCGATATGAGCGAGAGAGGAGGTTGGCGAGTTGAGGTTGGCGCGTTGAGGTCAGCGAGATTGAGATTGAGGTCGGCGAGTGAGATTGAGGTCGCCATCAAGAGTGAGATTGAGGTCGGCACCAAGAGTGAGATTGAGGTCGGCGAGAGTGAGATCGTCATCGTCGAGGTCAGCGAGATTGAGATTGAGGTCGGCGAGTGAGATTGAGGTCGCCACCGAGAGTGAGATTGAGGTCGGTGCCGAGAGTGAGATTGAGGTCGGTGAGAGTAAGATCATCATCGTCGAGGTTGAGATTGAGATTGAGGTTGCCACCGAGAGTGATATTGAGCTCGGCGCCGAGAGTGAGATTGAGGTCAGCGCCCAGAGTGAGATCCTCGTCGTCGAGCGGGTCGAGAGGTGAAGAGAGGTCGGCGGACAAGGATTCATGAGTGCTGAGGTTGGTTCTCGCGAGATCGGCAGATAGAGGTCGGCGGGACGCTGCGCGATGCTCCGGAGTTCGGCAAATTCTCATTCCAGGTCGGCGCTTGTCCTACCATTGGGGCGAGCTCCGAGGTCAACTCTTAAGATGGGTGTTCATGAGGTTTGATCGTCAATTTGAGGTCGGCACTTGTGATAGTGCGGGAGAAAGTTTTGAGGTCAGCACCAAGTTGGAGGTAGGCACAGAGCTGGAGGTCGGCACCAAAATTGAGGTAGGCACCAAGCTAGAGGTCGACACCAAGATTGAGGTAAGAACTAAGTTTGAGGTCGGCAACAAGCTGTAGGTTGGCGCCAAGAGACTCGAGCGTGAGAGCGTCGAGCGTGAGAATGTCAAGCGTGAGAGCGTCGAGCGTCGATTGTGAGGGAGGCGAGCATGAGGGCGACAAGCGCGAGAGAGTCAAGCATGAGAGCGTCGACTGTGGGGGTTGCGAGCATGAGAGTGGCAAGCGTGTGTGAGTTGACTGTGAGGACGTCGAGCATGAGGGCGACATGCATGTAAGCATATGTTTTATATGCAGTAAGGCTTTGTGATTTACCGGAGTAAAGTGGTAGGCGAGACGGACTCGCCGTACCTTTAGGTGCGGCTTTTGTGTCCGGCTTATCCTGTGCGTGTTTGGGGTTGGCAAGAACTTGCAAGCCTGAGCTTGGCTTATTAGTTCAGGCGCCCTCAAGCTAGTGCGAGACTTGCTCTGCTTTTTGCTTAATTTCGAGATGTATTTTACGGGGCGAGACGTCTCTCGGCTTACCTTGTTACGTGTTTCGAATACCAAGTTTTAGGTTGTTAGTTGAGATGTGCTCGTCGTACCTTTTAAGTGCGGCCCTGGTGTTCGGCTTACTCTGTGGGTGCCCCGAGTTCGGTAAGAGTGTGCAAGTAAGAACTTGCCTTATTCAAACTTGACTGCCTGCTAGCTGAATGCGAGACTGGGCTCGGCTTTTTTTTGTGCGGATTATTTCACCGTTGCATCCATGTGGAACGCGTTTTAAATCGTACACCTGGCCAGGGCGAGAATGTAGAAGGTGTACACTAGTTAAGACGGACTCGTTCGAGAGAGCTTGTTTGTGATTACTCGTTCGAGAGAGCTTGTTTGTGATTACTCGTTCGAGAGAGCTTGTTTGTGATTAAATGTACTCTTGCGAGTGTAATTTTTATTTTTATGTTTTATTATAGCTGTGTCTTGTAAAAGGCTGCCTACGTACCCTTGAAAAGGGATCAAACCATTTATAGTTCATTTTGCGAAGAAAGATCTCGGTATGACGAGCATTCTTTTTTTTTTTTTTTTTTT
>NC_025700.1:16552522-16555804 GCF_000633955.1 Camelina sativa
TTTTTTTTTTTTTTTTTTTTTGGCCCAAGTCGCCTTGTTATTTTTCGATTTGGCTGAGTTCCACGACCGGTTATCTTGATGGATGGATTGACCTTGCATATTTCTCTTTTTCTACCTCGATATACTTGTTAGCTCGGTGCAGTGCATCGTTGAGAGTCAGAGGCTCGTAGATGATAATATCGTCCCTAAAGCGAGACCCATATGCGAGAGCATTTTGGAGAGCGGAGATCGCAGTATCGTCTGCAATGGCGAGCTTTGAAACAACCTTCTTGAATCGTTCCATGAACTCTCTGAGCGATTCGTCATCTTCTTGGTACATCGTCCAGAGATCGGCGTTAGATGCCCCCTTTATCATAAAGGTCGAGTGGTGTTGCAGGAAAGCAGCGGTGAGCTCGTAGTAGTTATCTATCGAATTGGCTTCAAGACGAGAAAACCGACTTAGTGCGTCAAGGACTAAGTTTTCCACAAACATCTGACAACATCCGACATAATATTCTTCAGGACTAAAGTGTGCTCGGTTGATTGCAACACTCATCGATGTTAAGAAAGGTTTTGGGTCGGTTAGCCCGTTGTACGGGATGAATTTGAACTTGTTGATGTAACAAACGCGAACGCTAGAGATTCTTGTCGTGAAGGGTGAGCGTTGAGCCTCTTCGAGCACCTTCTCCAAGTTGGGGGGCAACGCTTGTTGCTCGATGTATCTTGGCCGAGATGTCCTTTACGATCGCTTCGAGTCGCTGGATTTTTTTAAATCTTGTAATCTTTCAGGTCGTCTCGCGAATGGTGGTTTGACAGTGTTGGAGTCGGTTGGCTCCTATTACGCTTGCTACGAAGGTGCGTCTGGTCTTGATCGGCGGGCACCCCATCCCTGGTGTGGTCTTCGTCTGTGATGGACGACGGTCGACGTCTGTGACTCTCTGATCGTTCCTCGACTGGCGGTGACACAGGTGGTAGTGTGTCCAAGTTGGCAGGGTAGCTTGTGTGTCGATGATCGTGCCTTCTTTGCTGGAGTCTGTTAATTTGGTCATGCAATGCTTCTTGTTTTGCAACGAGTGCGTCGAGCTGCTCAGTTGTTCGTGTGTTCCGACTATTGAGCTTGTCAAGGATAGTCTGCATCTTATCGTCGAAGTTGTTCCTCTGCCCAGCAAGCAAGGGAGTTGGGAGCGCGGCACCATCAGTGACAGCTGGAACCATGGTTTTACGATGCTCGTCACATGCGGTAGCAAGAGGTGGGATTGGTGCGTCGAGTACGGTATGCATCAGTTCGTCGAGTCTGCTTCTTTGTGCTGTGGGCAAAGCATTTGGAAGGGCGGCATTGTTGACGACGGTCTGGTCCGTGGCAGGTCCGGCTTCAACGCGTGCAGCTACAAGAGGCTCAGATGGCGCGTCGGACGCTGGCGGAGAGATTGTGTTCGGCAGGGAGCCTTCAATTGAGATCGTCGAGGAAGGTAGAGGCGGGACAGTTTGTGTTCTTGTTCGTCCCCATCGTTGCTCCGTTGGCTGTTCGGAAGTGTTGTTGAGATCTTCGCTGGAATTCGTCATGAGTCTTGAATCTTTGTGGTAATATGGACCGTCGGTCTTGATTCGTCAAAAAAAGCGCTCTACTCTTGCCCCACGGTGGGCGCCAATTGTTTGTACCGGGGATTGCACAACACTAAATAAGCAAGATTTTGCGGGGAAAAGTTGAGCTAGTTCTTTTATTAACGAGATAATTCGAGGTCGTTACTAACAAAGAGTCAAGATTAAGTTCGTCAGTTCACAGAAGAACTAACAAACAGAATAATGACGAGCTCGAGAGAGCTCAGAAGTGGAAATGGATTACACAAAAAACAATAACAGATATCGATGCAAAGTATTGATCTCTGGGTAAAGTCTGGAAGTCAGGATCCTCTTCCCAATAAATGTCTGCTCCTTTTATAGCGGATTGTTGAGCTAGGGTTCCCATCGCGAAATGTCGAGGTTACCCTCGACGGAGTGTTAATAACTATCTCCAAATTTTGTTGGGCTGAAATCACAATTAATCTATGTTGTTGAGCCGAGTGGCATATTGAGCACAGCCCATATCTAACAAATAGTATGAAATTCTGGGAGTCAAAAGTTGAAAATCTTAAAGCCCAACCACCCATACCTCTGTCTTCGCGAACATGTTGTATGAGTATTAATAATGTCTTGGCTTTGTCTCTAGAAATCACATTTATATTGCACCAAAGTCTAGTCTATCTCCACTACCATTTTTGAATAATATATTATTAGAGTAACCGACCTCCTTAATCAATTCTCATCAATTAACAATACGATGATCAAATTATAAATTTGTAAGATTTTGGCTTGCACACTACAAAATTTAAAGAATCCATTATTAAAATACGACAAAATGTAATCTGTGGACACTTAGCTATGTTCTGATTAAGTTTGAACAAGTGTCAACCCAAAAGCATTCTCTCTAAACATGGAAAAGAGGTTAAATGGAAAAAACCAACGAGTTTTGCTTCGACTTCAGCCACTACTTTGAGAACCCTTGCATAGAAAACCGATTTAGATGACAAAACATCCTCATAAGAGTGCATGTAATCCTTGGAAATAAATATTGTTCCTCATGTCATCAAAATTATCCTACTTTCCTTAAAAACCGTCCCAAAAAGACCATAAGCCGAAGCCAAAGAACATAACCAATTCAAAATCTGAACTTCGCTCAAATAAACATTGTCACACAAAAGTAAGTTTGATCAAACAAAGAGAAGTGGAGAAACTGATAGATTAGTGACTTAAATTAGTGGATCAATTGGTTACGTCCTATGCTAATAATTTCTGAGAACGCGGGTTCGACCCACATGAATGTGGATTTTCTATAATTTTTTGGATGGATGCCACTTTAGGTTTATATATATAAATTTGTACAATACTATCGAGTATTGTTATCGGATCAACTGGTTACGTCCTTTGCTAAACACATGTGAGGTCTTGAGTTCAATCCACCAAAGTGTGGATATTCCACTATGAAATGGCCCTTTTCCCCGTGAGTCACCATCATCTTCCTTTTCCTTGGACTCCAATGCCCCAGTTTAATAAGACACTATACCATGTATAAAACGTGTTTACAGAATTACAGTATATAGTTGTAACAAGTGATAACGATGCGCTTCAACTTACAAAAGAGGGAATAAAAATATCCCATTATACTAGTGATCACTCGTTTTACAATCCACAAAACCGGAACACGTCGTATTATGAACCTATAATATGTTTAAGACTTAAAACAACACACTATACACATTCTATTGA
>NC_025700.1:16557105-16558956 GCF_000633955.1 Camelina sativa
TTTTTTTTTTTTTTTTTTTTTGGCCCAAGTCGCCTTGTTATTTTTCGATTTGGCTGAGTTCCACGACCGGTTATCTTGATGGATGGATTGACCTTGCATATTTCTCTTTTTCTACCTCGATATACTTGTTAGCTCGGTGCAGTGCATCGTTGAGAGTCAGAGGCTCGTAGATGATAATATCGTCCCTAAAGCGAGACCCATATGCGAGAGCATTTTGGAGAGCGGAGATCGCAGTATCGTCTGCAATGGCGAGCTTTGAAACAACCTTCTTGAATCGTTCCATGAACTCTCTGAGCGATTCGTCATCTTCTTGGTACATCGTCCAGAGATCGGCGTTAGATGCCCCCTTTATCATAAAGGTCGAGTGGTGTTGCAGGAAAGCAGCGGTGAGCTCGTAGTAGTTATCTATCGAATTGGCTTCAAGACGAGAAAACCGACTTAGTGCGTCAAGGACTAAGTTTTCCACAAACATCTGACAACATCCGACATAATATTCTTCAGGACTAAAGTGTGCTCGGTTGATTGCAACACTCATCGATGTTAAGAAAGGTTTTGGGTCGGTTAGCCCGTTGTACGGGATGAATTTGAACTTGTTGATGTAACAAACGCGAACGCTAGAGATTCTTGTCGTGAAGGGTGAGCGTTGAGCCTCTTCGAGCACCTTCTCCAAGTTGGGGGGCAACGCTTGTTGCTCGATGTATCTTGGCCGAGATGTCCTTTACGATCGCTTCGAGTCGCTGGATTTTTTTAAATCTTGTAATCTTTCAGGTCGTCTCGCGAATGGTGGTTTGACAGTGTTGGAGTCGGTTGGCTCCTATTACGCTTGCTACGAAGGTGCGTCTGGTCTTGATCGGCGGGCACCCCATCCCTGGTGTGGTCTTCGTCTGTGATGGACGACGGTCGACGTCTGTGACTCTCTGATCGTTCCTCGACTGGCGGTGACACAGGTGGTAGTGTGTCCAAGTTGGCAGGGTAGCTTGTGTGTCGATGATCGTGCCTTCTTTGCTGGAGTCTGTTAATTTGGTCATGCAATGCTTCTTGTTTTGCAACGAGTGCGTCGAGCTGCTCAGTTGTTCGTGTGTTCCGACTATTGAGCTTGTCAAGGATAGTCTGCATCTTATCGTCGAAGTTGTTCCTCTGCCCAGCAAGCAAGGGAGTTGGGAGCGCGGCACCATCAGTGACAGCTGGAACCATGGTTTTACGATGCTCGTCACATGCGGTAGCAAGAGGTGGGATTGGTGCGTCGAGTACGGTATGCATCAGTTCGTCGAGTCTGCTTCTTTGTGCTGTGGGCAAAGCATTTGGAAGGGCGGCATTGTTGACGACGGTCTGGTCCGTGGCAGGTCCGGCTTCAACGCGTGCAGCTACAAGAGGCTCAGATGGCGCGTCGGACGCTGGCGGAGAGATTGTGTTCGGCAGGGAGCCTTCAATTGAGATCGTCGAGGAAGGTAGAGGCGGGACAGTTTGTGTTCTTGTTCGTCCCCATCGTTGCTCCGTTGGCTGTTCGGAAGTGTTGTTGAGATCTTCGCTGGAATTCGTCATGAGTCTTGAATCTTTGTGGTAATATGGACCGTCGGCTGATTCGTCAAAAAGAAGCGCTCTACTCTTGCTCCACGGTGGGCGCCAATTGTTTGTACTGGGGATTGCACAACACTAAGTAAATAAAGATTTTCGGGGAAAGAGTGAAGCTGGTTCTTTAATTAACGATAAAAACGTGAGGTCGTCACTAACACGAGTCAAGATTGAGCTCGTCAATTCACAGGAGAACTAACAAGCTAATAATGACGAGCTCGGAAGCTGAAAGGGATTATACAAAAGACAATAACGGTTTTACACGCAAAGTATTGCTCT
>NC_025700.1:16560190-16610446 GCF_000633955.1 Camelina sativa
AAAGTCTGGAAGTCAGGATCCTCTTCCCAATAAATGTCTGCTCCTTTTATAGCGGATTGTTGAGCTAGGGTTCCCATCGCGAAATGTCGAGGTTACCCTCGACGGAGTGTTAATAACTATCTCCAAATTTTGTTGGGCTGAAATCACAATTAATCTATGTTGTTGAGCCGAGTGGCATATTGAGCACAGCCCATATCTAACAAATAGTATGAAATTCTGGGAGTCAAAAGTTGAAAATCTTAAAGCCCAACCACCCATACCTCTGTCTTCGCGAACATGTTGTATGAGTATTAATAATGTCTTGGCTTTGTCTCTAGAAATCACATTTATATTGCACCAAAGTCTAGTCTATCTCCACTACCATTTTTGAATAATATATTATTAGAGTAACCGACCTCCTTAATCAATTCTCATCAATTAACAATACGATGATCAAATTATAAATTTGTAAGATTTTGGCTTGCACACTACAAAATTTAAAGAATCCATTATTAAAATACGACAAAATGTAATCTGTGGACACTTAGCTATGTTCTGATTAAGTTTGAACAAGTGTCAACCCAAAAGCATTCTCTCTAAACATGGAAAAGAGGTTAAATGGAAAAAACCAACGAGTTTTGCTTCGACTTCAGCCACTACTTTGAGAACCCTTGCATAGAAAACCGATTTAGATGACAAAACATCCTCATAAGAGTGCATGTAATCCTTGGAAATAAATATTGTTCCTCATGTCATCAAAATTATCCTACTTTCCTTAAAAACCGTCCCAAAAAGACCATAAGCCGAAGCCAAAGAACATAACCAATTCAAAATCTGAACTTCGCTCAAATAAACATTGTCACACAAAAGTAAGTTTGATCAAACAAAGAGAAGTGGAGAAACTGATAGATTAGTGACTTAAATTAGTGGATCAATTGGTTACGTCCTATGCTAATAATTTCTGAGAACGCGGGTTCGACCCACATGAATGTGGATTTTCTATAATTTTTTGGATGGATGCCACTTTAGGTTTATATATATAAATTTGTACAATACTATCGAGTATTGTTATCGGATCAACTGGTTACGTCCTTTGCTAAACACATGTGAGGTCTTGAGTTCAATCCACCAAAGTGTGGATATTCCACTATGAAATGGCCCTTTTCCCCGTGAGTCACCATCATCTTCCTTTTCCTTGGACTCCAATGCCCCAGTTTAATAAGACACTATACCATGTATAAAACGTGTTTACAGAATTACAGTATATAGTTGTAACAAGTGATAACGATGCGCTTCAACTTACAAAAGAGGGAATAAAAATATCCCATTATACTAGTGATCACTCGTTTTACAATCCACAAAACCGGAACACGTCGTATTATGAACCTATAATATGTTTAAGACTTAAAACAACACACTATACACATTCTATTGATTGTTCTTTTACAAATTCCTCAAGTTGCCAATTACAGGATTTAGTATTTAGAAATAGATAAAGTGTTGGTTATAGTTATCATGTACTAAGTAACATATGGTGTTAAACATATTCACGCATTGTCTTTTTTTGTTTTGACATATGTACATACATAGTAGACTCTTCATGTCTGAAGAAGCATGGCTACCAGATTGTTATGTAAGGGATCAGAGACATAGTCAACAAGATTTTGAACAGGACCTTTTCCAGTGAAAGCAGCCTGTGAATAGAATCCAAGCCATGCGACCATAGCTAGTCTCCCGTTTTTAATCTCTTTAACCTTAAGATCTTCAAAAGCTACCGGGTCCTCAGAGAGGTTCAAGGGATCAAAAAGCGTCCCTCCGGGATAGTTTATGTCCCCTGGCAAGTATATTCCCAGTGGCTCTAACGCCTCAATGCCACAGTATCTTGCATATTCCGGTCCTACCTGTATGCATAAAGGATTTTGTTAAGGGAATGTATGAGGTGAAGCAAATGTGTATTTGATGTCTGAATTCTAATTACCATCAAGAGTACTTGACAAATGGCGATTACAATGACACCTTGGCTTCCAGCTAAGTGCAGCCCTGGAATGCCCAAGTAGTCCAACGTTTCTCCCTGGTGAAAAACAAAGGCGTCCTCTTCTTGGTCATGCTACTGACTAGGAATTTGATAGTAGATGGTGAAAGATGTTTGAAAAAAAGAGAGCTAAATTACTGAAAGAAACCTGAAGCTTCGAGTAACCAACTCGCCACCATACGGGTTCAGCAAAATGGAAAGCTCCCGTGAGATCAAATATTTCAGGGATTAGAGCACCCAACGCTGCAAGCATGGCCCAACGAGCATGAAGTATTTCAAAGCTGCAAAACAAGCGCTAGGATCACTTAACTACTAATGGTCAACTTCAGTGAATTTTCAGAATGTTTCTCACATGAGGGGCAGTCATAGTTGTTGGCTAGAGGAATCAGGATCTAGATGGACAGCTTCTAAGTTCTAAACTATAACAAGACAAGGTTAAAAAAAAAAAAAAAAAGAAGACTCACTTGAAGTACTTATCAAAAGTGAAACGATCCTTGCCAAGTCCAGCAACGTCGAATCCATAATCCCCAGGAAGTTCTCCTGTAAGGTATGGCGGGTAATCATATGGGATTGGACCAAACCAACGGGGACGTTCTTCCCCATACCACTTGCTGCACACTTACAAAGAACAAACCAAGAAAATTTGTAAGATGATGAGAATTAATACTGATTAGCCAAATTAATGGTTAGATAATCTATCCACACAAAATATTTAATATACCTGTCGGTTCTAGCCTTTTGAGCTTTAGCTTTGAATCTTGAAGAAGTCTCAACGGCTTCTTTCTTTTTCTCTTCCAATCTCCGCCGCAAAGATTCTCCCAATGAGCTGTTCGCGATTGCTTTAACCGCCGTGAAAGGTATCGCCGAGAAAACCAATACTCCGGCGAGCTAAAAAAAAAAACAAGAAAAAGTAAAATTAAAAAAAAAAACCGAGGATGATAACAAATGAGAAGATAAAAAATTGAACCACAAACCTCTTGCCACGAAGCTCTGCAAGTCGAACGGGACCTTGTCACTGCGACTCTGCTACTAAGAGGCTTGGGAACGACTAACCTCGGAAGAGAATGAAACGACGAATAACTTGAGGACAGTGACACCTTCCCTTGAAACAGAGCCATGGTTCTTGACTCAACCAAACCAACCAACCAACACTTATGATAAGCGGTCTCCACTTGTTAATTTATGGGGTCAGTCCACGTGTCTTGCTATTAGCCAGTTCTTTTACAAACCCAGTCTTGTGCGAATCCATATATAGGCCCAATTAATTCAATTAAATAACAGGCCAAGTCGATATGTCCATGAACAATTCTTAAACGGTGCGCTGGACATGACTCAAGCTGTCTCTCTATATGTAGTCTTCGTTTGAATGAAGCACTTCTTGTAGCTTGAGCATTGCACCCTCTTCAAAGATCACCTTCAGTCTTTCTAAAGCACTAGAAAATCAAGAAATTTCATCCTTTGCGAAAATAAGATATACGCATTCAGCTTTAGAACACTCATTTCAGTAACTCTCGTGACCTGCAAGGATTTGCCAAAATCATAATGAAAATTACATTTATTGAAACCTTCTAGAGAAGTCTACAAAAAACTAAACCACACAAAGCAAATGTTCTCCTTTAGAAATTAGAATTCACATTCCATTCATTTCAACAATTGAGATTCTTCCCATGTAACTAGTCAGCAAACCTTTTTTCATGGGTGGTTATAAAAGTTTTTATTATCTTTCATTTAGAAGTTGATGATTTGAAAATTTTTTTACCTCACGCAAGTATTAATTAATATTAGCGCTAAAAATTGGAAAAAAAACCTCAACTCTGTTTGTTTGAATTAATCAATCCTCATCAACAAGACTATGGTCAAATCAAATCAGTAAGATTTTGGCTTGGACTACGAATATTCAAAGAATCCAATATTAAGATATGAAGAAATTAAATAAATATGTGGACACACATATGTCCTGATTTTGATTTATTAACCTGATCAGGTTTGAGGTATGAATTATGAAACTCGTCTTTATTCCTTATCTAAAGACAAATGCATGAATGCTACAACCTCACAGATCTCCTCTGCACTTCAACTTCATCTACCTCAGCTCACCCACGTGCCACAGTTGCTTTATATGACCTCCAAAACTGCATCACTAAAATGTAACCAAGTCGAGTAAATTTAATTCCAATCTTCACGGATGCTCTTTGTAAACAAATAGATTAAAAATAACCAGTACGGTGTGGTACAATAATACATGCAAAACAAAAATCCAAAGTAGAACAACAACTCGATAATGTTTATATACAACAAATCTCAACTCCGACTACTTCGCTCTTGAAAAAAAAAAGAGGCAAGACGCAAACCAGTTCTGTTTCTGATTTAAAGCTACACCTCCATGACACAAGTCTATCATCCATCAGAAAACCTCAGTGCAGATAAAACAAACATATATCCAAAAATCCAAAAATCTTAATCATCTTTGAATTCTTTAGTCGGGCGTGCTTNATTTTTTTACCTCACGCAAGTATTAATTAATATTAGCGCTAAAAATTGGAAAAAAAACCTCAACTCTGTTTGTTTGAATTAATCAATCCTCATCAACAAGACTATGGTCAAATCAAATCAGTAAGATTTTGGCTTGGACTACGAATATTCAAAGAATCCAATATTAAGATATGAAGAAATTAAATAAATATGTGGACACACATATGTCCTGATTTTGATTTATTAACCTGATCAGGTTTGAGGTATGAATTATGAAACTCGTCTTTATTCCTTATCTAAAGACAAATGCATGAATGCTACAACCTCACAGATCTCCTCTGCACTTCAACTTCATCTACCTCAGCTCACCCACGTGCCACAGTTGCTTTATATGACCTCCAAAACTGCATCACTAAAATGTAACCAAGTCGAGTAAATTTAATTCCAATCTTCACGGATGCTCTTTGTAAACAAATAGATTAAAAATAACCAGTACGGTGTGGTACAATAATACATGCAAAACAAAAATCCAAAGTAGAACAACAACTCGATAATGTTTATATACAACAAATCTCAACTCCGACTACTTCGCTCTTGAAAAAAAAAAGAGGCAAGACGCAAACCAGTTCTGTTTCTGATTTAAAGCTACACCTCCATGACACAAGTCTATCATCCATCAGAAAACCTCAGTGCAGATAAAACAAACATATATCCAAAAATCCAAAAATCTTAATCATCTTTGAATTCTTTAGTCGGGCGTGCTTCAAATCCCCCGTCTTCTCTTTTCTCAAGCGAGTAAGGCATGTAAGTTCCCAGAATCCGATCCCACATGACAAAGAAAGGCTGAGAGAAATTGTATTTGGTTCCATAGAGCTGATGATGGATATCATGGTAAGCCGAGTTGTTCTTGAACACCATATGGAACAAGTTTCCAGGAAGCCAGAGACCGCAATGGTCATCCACGGTCTTGATTGTGGCGAAAGAGAAGAAGAAGATGGAAGTTCTTGGAGACATACCAGAGACTAGGAAAGATAAGGCGCCTCCAACTGTATCCAAGAGAAGACCTTCCACTGGATGGTTGTACAACGCTCCATATGCATATGGGACGATGAGACGGTGGTGTTGAGAGTGGATATGTTTGTATAAGAACCTGTTGTGATGCATATATCGATGCATGAAGTATTGCCATGTGTCGAGGATTATCATGGCCGTCACAAACTGTCTTGCTAGAACCAAAATGGAAAACTGTTGCGCTTTGTCTGCTTCAGCATCACTTCCTGTCACCTGCATAGACACAATAGATAAGAATATGTGATGAGTGTTAACGCAAAAACCCAGAACAAACAAACAAAAAAAAAGTTATTCCATGATATTTACAAATCAATCTATGAGGGACTCTATTTAAGACTTGTCTAGCAACTCATGCCAAGACATAACAAGTACTCAGGCTAAACATCATTCAATGCAGCAGAGTAGAGCTAACTAAGGCAAACAAGAATCTATGACACTGCTACATGGATTATAACAGCATTCCTGCTATCACTACATAATAACTCATTGCAATTTATTCAACAGAAAACCTTGTGAAAGCATAATTATCAGGCTTAGCAAAGTTTTCTATTGCTACTCATCAGAAAAGCTGATAAGAACCAGTATCAATATCTTCCTTTATTCCTCTCTAAATCTGAATACAAGTGACAAACACAGGACAACCAAACGAAAGAGAGTCCTAGGGTGAATTCTAAAGTACCCTAAGCTCTCCCCAAGTCCAAAACCAATTGCCAAATCACTAACAACGCCTTTAACTGGTCTCTTATACTCAAGCTTTCCTCTAAAGCTCTAACTCTGTTTCTAACACCAATCTATCACCAGTCTGATTCCAAGGGTCATCACGACTCATGAAAGATTGAGAAATATTCAACTATGAAGTAACAACCAATCTATATGATCTAAAAAAACAAACCTTTCGTTTAGCTTCCTAACTTTTGATTTAGGCACAGAACATACATAATTGGCAAAGGTTACAACCAAAATCAGTATCATTAATGCAAAAAAAAATCTCTTTTTGGGTGGACAAGGACAACTAACATCAACCCAAAAAGATTCAACAACCCTTTTTAAAATTCTTCATCATCAATCACATCAGATAGCAAAATTCCCCAATTTGTTGTTACCTTAACTTTTCACAAAAGCATAAGCTCAAAAAATGGGATTAAGAAAGAAAACTTTACCGTGAACAAAAGGATAGCGACAAGAGCTTGAACAACCTGCTGAAGAAGAACACCTTTGACAACAGAAGATTTCGAAACAAGATTCTTCTCTGCTTCTTCAGCCTTTGTATGTAATCTATAACTCTCCAAAGACGATAGCGCTACGTAAATCCCAGAATACAACCAATACACCACAATTGGAGCCACAGTTCCTAACAATTCATCCGATACAGCAAAACCCATCATTCCCTAAAATCTCTCCCTAATCTCAGATCCTCTTCTTCATTAACCAAAAACGCAAACAGAGAGGGGAAAATAAAATTTTGCAAAGATTTGATTTTTTTCACAGGAATCAAACAGAGGAAAACTTCCAAAGTGTTGATTTTTATCCTTCAAATTTGGGAAAGTTTGATTGTTGATTTTGAGGATGATTGTTTTAGGGTTTGGGTATTGTTGATGAGTTGACAAATCAAACGACGAAGAAGGAAAAAAAAAAAAAAAACAATACTTTTGCGTTTTGTCTGAGAGACAGACGACGTGGCTGATCTGTACTCATTGAAAGAAAAATAATAAAAACAAAAATATCTGAGTTATCTAGTGTGGTTATATCTACAGTGACTCTATCTACGTGGCGGAATCTGACGCGTTTGAGAATTTGTGATGTGTTTTTTAAACCTTAGATTCTGTAGCAAATATCTCGTTAACGTGTTACTTAATTATTATTACTGTTAGCGATGGTTTTGTTACTCGTTTTAGTTTCATATCGTCTGCGAAACGGCGCCGTATAATCGCCATTTGAAATTGAGACAATTATCTCTCCTTCTTTAGGTTTAGCAAATCTATCATCTTAATTGTTAATTAAAATGATAAGCGATGACTAAACCCTTGATTTGGTTATTGAAAATTATTCCACCAAGGATCCAATGTAATGATGAATTCTTAACTGTGAGTACTTATACAAGAAAATTCCAAATACACCATTAATGGTCGTTTTTCTTCAACAATAGAGCCATCAAAAGGATAACATGCACACATAAACCGCTTAAAATTTTGGCTAATGGATGTGAGCCCCTCTAAGATTGGAGAATGGAGATAAAACCTTTGTCAAGAAACATAAGAAAAATAGATTGGGAGACTATGGGAATCAGTTTTTCTCTTCGTATATAGAAAAAACAAATTTATGGAAACCAGAGAGCCCGAATGAGAATTAAAAACTGGTCCAAGACATAACATTGTGTCTTAGTGATCAAGACATAGAGTAGAAGAACAAAGTAAAAAAAAAAAAAAAAGAGATCGCTTAGGTATTAATGGGAGAGTATTTGGCCTCAGAAACAACTTTAAATTCCGTCTCAAATTTCAACGTGTCTTCTTTGTCCAAGTAGGTCTGTTCAAGTTCAACTAAAAGAACAAATTTATCCCAACCCCAACCATTCTTTTCTACGTCGTGCCAGCAGCTGACTGCGAAAGAGAAAACGCGCAAGAAACATATAAAGTTAGATAGAGAAAGACGAAACACCAAATGAATATATATATATATATATATATGTAGAAGGTTCTACTACTTTTGTTTAGTTAATATATATTAAAATATTATAACTGTGTGGTTTAGAAAATACTTGGTGTGCCAAGTGATTGGAGCCAAAAGGGTTTAGAAGTCGCACAATTCCTTGCATGAAAATCTTCTCATCTTGTTTTAGTATTTCACTATCAGCTAGATACAAAAAAACGGATAAATATTTGCCATCTGCTCTAGACCTGCCCTTCGGATACACCTTTAGAACCCTACAAAACAATAATTCTTGTGAACTTTTAAACAAACAAACACATATATGTGTGTATAATATATATATTTGTTACTCCAAAAAGTTCTTATAGAAACTCACCATTTCCTTCCTCCCATTGGAAAACTGTTTGATGTGTAAATCTCCTCTTTCAACTTAGAAAAATTCTTAACAATCCGCTTTACCAATGACATAATCCGCTTTACAACTCAACACCAAACTCACATTGACCTCCCTCGAATATGTATCCATTTTCAGGGTTAGTAAAAGTAGCATACGGAAGAACTTTTAGCAACCCCCAAACCAGTTTAAGAGCATTGAACCGCTTTACCTCAACATCTAAAAATACATAACACACATCAATAGATGTGAATATACATATTTATTTAGAGAGAGAGAGAGCAAGAGCATGAGTTGTAAAGTTCACCTTGAATAGTGAAGTACTTGTTTATTTTCTTATTGTAGACAAAGAAACGGAGTTTCGCAAACACCTCAGTTGGTGGGGTGGACACCAAGCTTGTGCTGTCGATTTCCACATACATCGAAATAAATCCACTCCCATTGTCTTTCACGTTCCCTTTTGGGTATACAATCAATCTCCTGTTTTTTTTTTAAACAACACATTGCATTAGCTAGATTAATATATATATATTGATAATTTATGGTTCTGAATAATAAAGAGTGTATTAACGCTAACTAAACTCATGGATACACAAAATACAATCCGTATACCATTTATGTCCACCAGAACAAAAAAAACGAGATTGATATTTCTGGTCAGAGGAGGCAGTCGAATTTTCAAGTTGGGAGAAGTTGTGAATCTTGAGGGAGTAAGAAGAAGGAGGATGGTCTCTCTATTTCTGCTTGATTGTAGGAACTGGTGCTGAAATTGATGCACCCATTCTATTCTACCCAACACACTGCAAGTCTTGAAACTATGCGAATCTTGTGGGTGTCAAGCTAAATATTAGGGATTTATTAAATACGATGATATCCTTTAACAACAACAACAAAAAACAGAGAGAGACGTCAAAAATAAATAAATCGGATTTTTTTTTGATATACATCAGATTTGGTATACTTGTAAATATTTCTCTAACCCTAAGAAAATTCTGGTAAGTACGATACAGTATCTATTTACACTAGATTTGGTCACTTTACAAATAATATTTTTTTCTCCAAAAACATTTCGATATTTTTTTGGTAATCATAACCCTTTCTTTCTTGAAGGGGTAATCTTAATCTTTAATATTATCAATTTAAAATACATAAAATATGCAGGAATAAATATGATTATGAATAAAAATATTACAAAAATGCATTCAGTTGCCAATTGATATACTCATCAAGATTCAAGATTTCCAATTATTAAACATGTTTTTTTTCTTTCCCGCATTTCATAAAATCCAGGATACCTTTTTATCTTCTTACCTTTTTTAGTAAAGACAATCTCATATCATCGAACTTGCGTAAAGACAAACTTGCTTTTGGTATGAGAGACAGACATACGTGATACGTGGCTGAACGAACTGCAATCATCGAAATAAGAAAAATTAAATATCCAAGTTATCTAGTGTGGTTGGACATAGAGTGAGCCTTTCTACGTGGCGAATAAGCGTTTATAATTTGCAACGGGATTATTAACGTTTGATTCGGTAACAAAGTTCTTGTTAACGTGGTCGTTACGGTATCTGATTGCAACTGTTTTCGCTTCGTGATTGGTTTGTTTTGTTCCTCGTAGTTTTCTTGTAGTTTGTGACGGTGCCGTATACGTTGGAAGTTCGAAATATTTTGTAGAAAATATAGCAAAATATACATTATTAGCTTCACAATTAGTCAAATTTCCAATTTTTAAAAACTTGTTTTCTTTTTCTCAATATATTTATATCATACTTTACAATTAAGAATAATCTCATTATTGAAGAGAAACTAGTTTTTTATTAACAATCTATAAGCTATCCATTAAACTTAAATATAAATGGTGTTGATGTTCAATCTCCAAAAATAATAATATTTAGTGGGATTTTGGAGGGACGATTCAAGAAATCTCTTATTAATGAGCCATGACTTAGGCGAATTACAGAGCTTTTATGTGTAAAGTCCGATCGGACCGAGGGTTCTCGTTCGGCCCATCGTAAGACGTTGATCTTTGGACGAGCGGAGTTCGGTGTAGTGATGACTGTGACTAAGCGTGTGATTCAAGTCTCTCGGGAATTGTGGATGCCTTTAACACTGTTTTGTTCCATATTTATAGGGTTTACCGTCGGTTGTAGGGTATAACACTGATCTTAAATGGGCATCTGGATAGGAAAGGCCCATACCCAACAAATGGTTAAAATTGACAACTAGAAGTGATGAGTTTGTAACCTGTATTGAGAGCGCCAACAATCAATACCAATAAGAATGGATATGAGAATGAATAAATTACAATTGAATAAATTATAAATTTTGACTAAAATGTCTTCATATAACCCAAAACGTGATACCAGTAAGAATAGATATGTGAGAATATACTAATTCTACTATAGTATATCTATGCTGTTCCGATCCACTAGTTTGTACCTTGAACAAATTTTACCCTTGCCATCAAACTTTCCTACTTGAAAGCTACTTAATTAGAGTGGGGTTCCAACTTCCAACCATTCCATTTACTCCCTTTTTCATTCGTCTCGAGTTTAGTTTTACTTTGGCCTTCTTTTTATTATCCTCTCGTAGCTACTAGGATATATAATAGCTATTCCATTCCAACCATTCCAATTGACCCGATACTCCTATTTTTTTTTATATATTGGAGATAAAATCTTTGTCAAGAAATAACAGGAAAATAGACTGAGAGACTATAGAAATTAACCAGTATTTTTTTTTTCTCTTATGAAAACAAATTTATAGAAACCAACTGAGAACATGAATGAAAAATTGAAAAACTTGTCTTAAGACATAGCATTGTGTCTTAGTACTCTACTCATATATAGTAGAATAATATCAGATAATATTCTAAATTAAAAGCAAACAAAACAAAAAGGAGTTTAGATAGCGGTAGAGTATTTGATCCCGGAAACAACTTTAAACTCGGCCTCAACTTTCAACGTGTCTTCTTTGTCCAAGTAAGTCTTTCGAATTTCATCTAAAGAGACAAAGTTATACCATCCCAAAACCCTGTTTGATTTCTCGTACCAGGAGTCCACTTGCAAGAATAAGAAAATGTGAAACATATATAGTAATTATTAGAAAAAGACATCCGCCAAATGTATAACTCAGTACGTATAAAGAAGAAAGAGTACTGTATCAACTATTAAGATATAATAATGCATCTGTTGTTTAAAAAATACGTACCTTTGCCCTCCACGTGATAGGACCCAAGCGGGTTTAGAACTCGGAGATGTACTTGACAGAAAATCTTTTCATCTGGTTTTAGTGTTTCAATATCAGCTAAATAAAGAAAAAAGGATAAAAAATTATCAGTTGCTCTACTGTCGCCCTTGGGATACAGCATTAGACCCCTACAAAAGATGAAATATTATGAGCGTTCATATATAATGTATATGTATATAGAGATACATTTAGATACATTTTTGTTAAGTCTAATAAGAAATACTCACCATTTCCTTCCTCCCATTGTAAAACTGTTTGATTTGTACACATACTCGTTCAAGCCAGAAAAGTTCTTAACAGTCCAAGAGAACTTGGGAGAAGAGAGTAGTTTCTCATCAAAAGAGACGATCTCCCAATTGGTAAGGGGTGGGGGAACAATGACATAAACACCAAACTCACATTGACCTCCCTCGAATATGTATCCATTTTCAGGGTTAATGAATGTTTCATATGTAAGAACTTTTTGCAATCCCCTCACCATATTAAGGACATTGAACCGCTTTACTTCTACATCTGAATATATATAAATATCGTTTACTGAATAATATGTGAATGTATACGTAAATTTTTAAAGAAGGAGCATGATGAGATATATATAAAAATGATGTATAGTTCACCTTGAATAGTAAAGTACTTGTTTTCTTTCTTGTTGTAAACAAAGAAGCGGAGTTCCGCAAACACCTCAGTTGTTGGTGAGGATTCCGTCAAGCTCGTGCTGTCTAATTCCACGTCCATCGATATAAATCCACTTACATTGTCGTTTACGTTCCCTCTCGGGTATACAATCAATCTCCTGTTTTTATAAACATCATAAATATTGCATTTTTGCATTAGCTAGACCGCATTGACATTTGGTTCTGAATAATGATGAATGCCTTGTTTGGGGTCTTACATATATATACATGGCGTTTCATTAGCTAAATCATGAATATACAAAACACAGTCGGCGTACGTACCAGTTATATCCACCAGAGGAGAGAAGACGAGATTGGTATTTATGATCAGAGAAGGCAGTATGATTCTCAAGTTGGGAAAATTTGTTAATCTTGAGTGAATAAGAATTAAGAAGCAGGATGCTCTCTCCAGCTCTGCTTGATCGAAGAAACTGGTGACGAGCATGATGAGCATAATGAAGCCATTATATTCTACCCTACACAATGCAAGCCTTAGAAACTATGATTGACTAATATATAAAGAGGAATCTTGGGGAGAGGGGGGTGTCAAGATAAATAATAGGGTTTCAATAAAAGTTATGTAAAGAGAGATCGACTCTATATACCTGCCAACGCATCAGATATACACCAGATTTGGTATAAGTATTTATTTCGCTGAGAAGATAGATAATTTTGTTCGTTAAAGTACCGTATCTTTTTAAGATAACTTCACACCAGAGAAGATAACATTTTTCCCCCTCTAATAATTAAGATTATGATAATTTTGTAATCTTAACCTTTAATATTATCAATACAATAACAATAAACATGCGAAATTATGATCATAATGATAATATTACTACATTATTATTATATAAAAGTAAATTTCGTAGATGGCAAAAACAAAAAGTGCATTGCATATTTGCATGTGTTGCCAATTTTTGTATAAATTTCTCCTAAAAATATTCATCAAAATTCAAGATTTCCCAATTTGTAATTATTTTTTCTTCCGTATTTTATATAATATATAATACCTTTTAGCGAAGGCATATCTCATCTTTATGGTTTAGGCGTTTAGCAATCTATTTGATTATTCTACTAGTTTCATGTCAGTTACCAACCGTTTACAACTTCACAAAAGATATCTATGAAAGATTAGACGTCAGTGCATCTGCGGACAAGAACAAAATATATAGAAATGTGAATCTCCAGTACCGAGAAAAGAGAAACTTTGGAGTACAAAATAGTCTTACCTCACTCCGAAGACTATCATTAACAGACGAGCAAAGCCATAGATAATTTTCTCTTCATCAACCTACATGCTTCTAAACTATTTCATCCATTCTTATATATCCTTCAATACATTAACCAATTGAGAATGTCTAAGATTCTACTCAGTTTCAGATACACTCAAGAACACTAAATACGAATTGGTGTAATTTGACCAAACGAACCTTTGAGCTGAGAATCACGAGCAACAATAACGGGACCAAGCAACCATCCACGGTCGTCTTTCCGAACAGGAGAGAGCGACGCCAAACCGAACCGGACCAGATTAACCTTATCATCGTCGTCGAAAGTTTTCAAATCGGGATGACTCTTTAGCGTCGATTTCGGATGTGAAGAGGACGACGAAGAGACGTGGGAGGAGTGCTGTAACCTGAGGGTGATCCATGTGAGGAAGAGGAATCGCTTGAGGCTTCTTCCGTAGATTGATTAAAGGTGACAATCTATGGTTCTCGATCACTACTCTTCTAGGGCTCGCCATGTTCTTATGCTTTCCCCTGTTTAGTCAGTGACTGTAATTTAAGACTTATTGGATTTTAATTACGACTTAATTATTAGTTTCAATAATTCAGAGAAAATAAAAATTGACTTGATGATTGGCGGGCTGAGCCAAGCCCGTGAAATAGTACAACGCATGGGCCTTCTCCCCAAAAAAATAGTGTTAATATCGTGTGAGCCGATGGCCCACATATCAGATATTAAACTGATAAGAACAGATACTACACTTGATCTTAGCCAAAAGGCCGAGAAAGGTATGAATTGCAAGTGAGGCCGGGCTTTGTTTTTATACTACAAAGCATATGACCAACGCTCTCTAACTCCCCGATGTGGGACTTTTATGAAAATACACTTTTGCTTTACATTCTTTTTTTTTCTGCCGCACACAAATGCTACGAGTTCTCTTTCTACACATCTTTGTTCTCGGTTTCACTTATTTGTCATTGATCACAGAACTATCTAAACCCAGATAAAGAAAGATGGAATAAAAAAAAATAAATCATCAAACCAATATTGGAGGAGCTCTCTTGCTCAGGGAATAAATGCTGCTTCTATTGAGCTCACTAGAATGATGCTTGAATTAGGCACTTTCCTAGAAAACAATCTGAGCTGCTATTATGTTTGCTTTTGAACCCTTGTGAAAAATGTGTGTAGTCAAAGCAGTTCCACCTTGGTTGCTGGAGCACGTTTCCTTAGCCTGCATTTAAGTTTTAACAAAAGGGTACACTAAATGCTAAAACTAATATTGCAGCGTATTAAGGAAAGAGGGAGGAATCAGGGAGGAAAAGACCTTCACTTGTGGGTGGGGTGCTGTTGGAACATGAATCAAGGCCAAGGAATCTTCACACTAGTGAAAACCTATAAGAAATTTGGTTGCAAGAGTTAAAGATTGACCACAATTCAGTATTAGTATGACATCTATCTTTTGTAGACTTTGCTGGGGTAGATAGAGAGGATTACATGAAAAAAAAATCTTTAAAGTGGAAACGATCAACACTCAAGTGGAAGGCTCTTCCACAGATTGCTGTAAAACCAGTGAACTATTTTTGTCAGTTATCACCTAAGGGTAAGATTAGCTAAGAATCATGTTTGGAAAGGCATATGAAAATTATAGAGAATACACTTTCCTAACCCCATGTGAACAAACTTGTGGCGACCTTGTGTGTATGGTGTACTTAATCATAGAACTTACTTTCAGTAAGCACTTCTTCTTTAGTTCGTCTCTTGGCTTTCATGATGTAACTTGATCTCTGTGGTTTACAGTCCTTCTTGCTTCTTTGCTCACTCCATTGTTCCTGGGATCAAACCACAAGTGAAGCTGTAGGTCTTAGCATCAACATCATATATCAGAACACAATAAAAGTTCTATCAATAAAGAATATTTTTTGGCATCGGTAAGGGGAATCCCGAGAAAGAAGAAAAGGACAGAGATTGAAAAAAAAAAGAAAAAAACCAGACTTGCTAGTAAAGCTCGTTGGCGGTACCTGGTTTAATTCGAGTGGCTTATCAAGCAAATAACTCACATTCTGGTTCCAAATTCCAATCATCGCCAAAGAAATGCCATGGTGCTTGCATGCGCCAGAATTCAAGGGTCTTCCCTGGAACTTCTGTTGGATATAAGAAGCCATAAGTTGAAGAACTACTTCAAATCTTTGCAGTATATCAAAAGAAGAGGATTTATGGGATTTACCCCTCGATAGAAGACAAGAAGTTTGTATAGCAACCCCACATAAACCCAAAAACCAGACCCCAAACATATAACTCAGCAGAATTTCATACCGTAGATGGTGTTCTTGTTTAGCAAGCATGAGAAGCATCCATCTGTATCTTCATTAGAGTCCATGATAACACTGCATTGTTCAAACTGCATGAATTGGATTGCACTTTGCTTAGCTGTTGAGGAAGTTAAAACATGAGTTCTTATTATGTGTAATGTGCAACTCAATTTAAAGCTGCTGACCAGTTGGAAAATACGACCAAATCACCTGCGTACGAATGCCTTTTGGATTTAAATCGCTTTCTTGCTGCTCTTTTCTTGGAACTGTAAATACCGATGAAACTGTAAATAAATAATTTTATGCATGTGTTAGTAGTGAAAGCTGAGGTTGAATGCAAAACAGAACTCTTAAGAGAGGAGATGTTCAGTTCAATAGAGTAAGTTACCTTGGCTGCTGGACCACACTGCTCAGGGTAGTAGTTTCCTAAGCCTGCTTTTAAACAAAAAGGCACACTGAACTGCTTCTTAGCAAAAGGGCACACTGAATGCTGGAATATTGGAATCAGGGAGCACTTGTTGGAACATGAAACAAGGCTAAGGAATTTTTACACTAGCGAAAACCTATAAGAAATTTGGTTGTAAGATTGACCACAATTCAGTATGACATCTATCTTTTGTAGACTTTGCTGGGGTAGATAGAGAGAGTTACATGAAAAAAATCTTTGGTGGTACCTGAATCTCTTTGGTGAACGCGTGAAAGATGTTCCTTTACAACCAGTGACAAAAATGGAAAGTATACCCACGCTAAGTTCTGAAATTAGAAAGAGCAAAGCTTACATTATAGATTATCAACCGCTCGAAGAAGTAGTAGAACATGAAATCTCTGTGCGGACAAATTAGGTCCAACGACGGTTAGATAAAGTAGCTAAACCTCCACGCTGAGACTAAGGTCGAAGCTGCTGCTGCTGCGATGCTTTGTGTTCCTCCTTCTAAATAGAGAATCAAAATGCCAAAGAAACAACAGTAGCCATTAGCCAACAAGGCAACAACGCAAATTTACGCCCTTCTCGGATCCTACACGCGATTTCAACCCAAACTGCTCCTAATCTTATCCGATAAACTAGATCCAACATGCTCACATTACAGATCATTGAAACTCGGCTCCGATCCCAGAAATAGTGCGAGATCGTACCTTAAATTCGGAGGAAAAACCGAAAATGATTTCAGATAGTAGGCTTTGTCGCTATTCATCTTCATCGTGGCGTGGGATATATCCAACCCGCAGACGAGGAGCCAGGAGGCAACTGTTCTTCAAATTCGTTTAATGGAGAGAAAGAGGGCAGAGGAGAGGTCAACATCCATCAGCTAGTTTGACCCGGTAATATATCAATTATTATCTCATTCATTTACTAATTAAACTGTGTTTACAGTGGTTATATACCTGATTTTATAATGTAATTGCATAAACCTGATTTTATTCGTTTTACTTATTTAATTTAACTCTGATTACAGTGGTCAGTGGTACCATGGTTAAATACAAGTTAATCTAATTGCATTAAAAAAAAAACTGATTATATATTCGTTTACTTATTAAACCAGAAGCGCAAGGAGAGACTGTATATATTCACGTTTTTTTTTTTTGGGGTACAAATATAAATATATATAACCATAGTTTAGTTAACCACGGTTAAAAATGTGCATGCAGATAAGATGTGCGTAGGTGAATATACGCAACACGACAAAATTATACAAACGTCCCCAATAAAAAAAAAAAAAAAAATGACCCTGGTTAAACTTAAACTGNAAACTGTGATTATCTCCTCTATTTATCAACTGTGATTAAAGTGGTATACCACACCATGGTTAAATACGAGTTTAAAGGTACAAAAACGTGATCCTTTTCTGTTTCTTATTGAATCGTTCACTTTTTTTCCTTTAAGGAAGATATCACCATGGACCATGGTTTAGTTAAACATGATCCACACACCTGATATGACCATCGATTAAATTAACCACGGTTAAGTGTGCATGCAAAAATGGACGTGTTTATCCGCAACACGACAAAATTACACAAACGTCCCCAAACAAAAAAAAGTTATGACGTGTCTTCGTCTTCTTCCTCTATTTATCCTTCTTCCTACTCTTGCAGTCACAGAGACCAAAAAGTTGAAGAAGCGAAAGAAAAAAACAACCCCATCATAAAGTTGGCGATTCCAAACACGCGATGAGAGGATTAACCTCATCGTTGCGACTCCTCACCGACGCCGAGTTCGAGAGCATCGTCACCAAACTCACCACTATTTTTCAATCGGCATTTACCCTGCTTTTTGCTTCATTTGTATTTGACGTGGCTCACTCCGCTGAGTTACTCGGAGTTAAGAATAACAAAATGGCAGTGTTCGTAGCTGGAGGTCTTGGCCTAGTTTATATATCATTCGCTACTGTAGACTCCATCTTCAGATCCAAGGTCAAGTCCGTTAGATTATGTCAGAGAATAACAAATATAAAGCTTTCTCTGTATCTATCTCGACGGCTCCTAGAGCTGTATATATACATCACAAATTAACCTAGAGAGGTATTTACGATATACACATAAAAGACCAAAAAGGACAATATGAATATTAACATAATTCTACTCTAATACCCCTCAAGTTGGAGCATGCAAATCAAGGATGCCCAACTTACCAAGAAAAGAGGAAAACTCCTTTGCTCCCAATGCTTTCGTAAAAATGTCTGCTAGCTGAATAGTGGTGGAGACATGTTGTGTAGCAATCACCTTACGTTGAATTTCATCACGAATAAAATGACAATCTTTCTTAATATGCTTCGTACGTTCGTGAAAAACGGGATTAGCTGCAATATGAATGGCTGCCTCGCTATCACAAAACAAAGACATCGAAGATGAGTGATTAACACCAAGATCAAGCAAACAAGCTTTAATCCAAAGAAGCTCTTTAGTAATATCTGCCATGGCCCGATATTCGGCCTCAGCCGAAGACATAGACACCCGCTTTTGCTTCTTCGTTCTCCATGAAATAGGAGAGGATCCAAGCTGAATAAACCAACCAGATAAAGAACGACGAGTTAACGGACATCCATCATAATCAGAGTCACACCAACCACGAATATGTAGATCACAAGCCGAACTAAGAAGAACTCCTTGACCTGCAGTCCCTTTGATATAACGCACTACCCGCATTGCTGCGTCCCAATGGTCTTCACGAGGAGTCTGCATAAATAGAGATAATATGTGAACGCAATATGCCAAATCTGGTCTAGTTACCGCAAGATATATCATGCGACCAACCAATCTTCTATATCGTTCGGGATCATGAAGAGGTGCACTTTTAGACAAGGCTTGGGTGTGATTCTGGTCCATGGGAAAATCCACCGATTTAGCATTAAGAAGACATGTTTCCGAAACAATGTCCAATGCATATTTTCTTTGACAAAGGTATATGCCTGACGAGTTACGTGCAACCTCCAAACCCAAAAAATATTTCAAAGCACCAAGATCCTTCATATGAAACCTTGAGCTCAAGTAAGCTTTAAACAACTTAATAGCATCACCGTCGTTTCCCGTAATGGCCAAGTCATCCACATATACCAAGATATACAACTGAACCCCATCACGTACATAAGAGAAAAGAGAATAGTCTGAACATGATTGAGTGAAACCATAACTGATCAATGCATCTGCTAATTTTGCAAACCAACAACGCGGTGCTTGCTTTAACCCATAAAGAGATTTCCGAAGCTTACACACCTGATTAGGAGACGACGTACAAAAGCCAGGAGGAAGCTTCATATAGACTTCTTCTTCAAGATCGCCATGAAGAAAAGCGTTATGGACGTCCATTTGATGAAGCTCCCAATCACGGGCTGCAACCACTTGAAGAAATATTCTAACCGTAACCATCTTCGCGACAGGAGCAAACGTCTCTTTGTAATCCAAGCCTTCAGTTTGTCGATTACCAAACACCACAAGACGCACCTTAAACCGTTCAATGGAACCATCAGAGTGATATTTAATCGTGAAAACCCACTTACATCCTAGAGCCTTCTTCCCAGGAGGCAACTCTCCTAAGTCCCATGTACCGCTGTCTTGCAAAGCAACAACCTCTTTCTCCACAGCATTGCGCCACCTCTCATCTTTTATCGCTTCAGCAAAAGATGTTGGTTCAATGTTCTCGAGAATTGCCGCAAGAAACGCCCGATGGGAGGGTGAAAATCTGTGACAATCAACATAGTCATCAATAGGATACACGATATTGACCGAAGAAGAACCCGAACCACCCGGTGTGGCAACAACAAAATCTTTTAGTAAGACCGAGGGTTTTTTTTCTCGACAACCACGACCATGTTGAGCGATAGGTGGAGAGAAACCGTGGCTATCATCACACACAGTAGAACCAAGTTGATCAACCACAACTAGTTGTTCCGCCGTAGGCTCAACGCAAACAGCTGCAGGTGTAGCATTATTCGGAACCACCGGTGTTGGCTCAGTTTCGAGAATCACATCTGGTGTATTAAATTCTGGAGACACATCCGTTGCAGCGAAAGGAGAAACAACATCAACAGTGTCTGTAGACGTAGGAGCTAGAATTAACGGAGGTATCTCAGCCAAATCATGTGACGGTTCCAACGTCATGTTATCGTGAAAAGGAAATGATGTTTCACAAAAGACAACGTCACGAGAGACTAGAAATTTTTTTTCCTCAAGATCATAAACCAGCCACCCTTTCTTCTCATATGGATATCCCAAAAAAACACAACGTCGGGACCGACTCGCAAATTTATCACCATTATGATGTTGATTATGTGTGAAGCATAAACACCCAAAAACTTTTAACTGATCATAACGTGGAGGGCGTCTGTAAAGCATTTCATACGGTGTTTTTCCTTTAAGCAATAATGATGGAGTTCGATTAATAAGATAACAAGCAGCAAGTACGCATTCGCCCTAATATCCAATAGGAAGATGAGCTTGAAATCGAAGAGCTCTAGCCACATTTAAGATATGGCGATGCTTGCGTTCTACTCGTCCGTTCTATTGTGGAGTTCCAACACACGAAGTCTCATGAATAATCCCATGTTCTAGAAAATATCCCTTCATGCAAATAAACTCAGTTCCATTGTCGCTATGTACTCGCTTAATATTTTTGTCAAATTGCCGCTTAGTCATAGCCATAAACTGTTTTAAATGCATAGATGTTTCACTCTTTTCCGTCATCAAAAATAGCCACACTCCACGAGAAAAATCATCTACTATAGTAAGAAAATATCGAGCTCCTGAAGACGATGGAGTTCTATACGGACCCCAAACATCACAATGAATAAGCTGAAAAATATCTGTTGTCTTATTATCACTTGTAGAAAAACAATCTCTGGTTTGTTTGGAGCGGAAACACACTTCACACACCGAATCAGAATTTTCCTTAGTACTACTAACACCAATATTTGGAATTAAAGAAATAACTTTAGAGGATGGATGCCCAAAACGCTGATGCCACACATCCAAGGAGACACTCGCATGCAAGCCAATCACGTTCACTGCATTCACCTTTCGAAAATAGTAAAGCCCATCCCTTTCCTCACCTGCTCCAATCAGCATCCTGGAACGGTCCTGAATTGCACAAAAACCAGGACCAAAGTGAGCAAAGCACTTGTTTTTGTCTAATCATCTGAGAAATGGAGACGAGATGGCAATTCAAACCCTCAACAAACAACACATGAAACAAACTGATGTATTGACCAAGAGTCACAGTTCCACGTTTTGTAGCTACAGAGTATCTACCATCCGGAAGACCCACCAAACATGGGTCAATATCGGTCACTCCCGTTAAAATATCTAGAGACCCTGTCATATGATTCGAGGCACCAGTATCTAATATCCAAGGAACAAGAAGAGTCTTACCCGAGAGAGTTTCAGAGGCTGTTTTTTTCCCTTTATGGAAAGTACTCATCAAGATTCTCCATTGCTCATCCGTGAACCCACCAGGAATTACACTCAAAGATGATGTCTCGGCAGAATTCTCTTTATCCGATGGTTGCAAACCGATAACATGAGCAGATGCCTTAGGTCTTGCAAGAGGAAGTGTTGGTGATACCCCACGATCTGATTTCGAGACCCCCGCCGTGTCAACCCGAGTTCCTTTCCACCAAACTGGGTAACCGATACGCGCATAGCAACGTTCCTCACCATGTCCCTTCTTCCCACAAATATTACAGATTTTCTCTTTGTAATCTACACGTCCTCGTGAGCTGGACTGAACAGAGAACCCCACAATCTCAGGCCTAATCTCAGTTTCTTTTGTACCAAGCTTCACTGTCTCATCCCTTTGAACAATGGAAAAAGCTTGATTCAAAGTTGGTAAAGGATCACGAGAGAGCAGACTTGACTTAAGAGCCCCAAAACTTGATTCATCGAGTCCCATTAAGAATTGGTGCACCTTGTCTTTCTCACGTTTCCGAGTACCACGACCTTTGGAGTCACACATGCACTCATTACACGTACATTGATCCTCCTTGTCGTAGTCTACCAAATCTTCCCACAATTTCTTCAATTTACCATAATATGACTTAATGCTAAGCCCCTTCTGCTTGCAAGTCACTAATTCATGTTTCAATTGTTGAATTCGTGGACCATAAACAACCCCATATTGTTCTGCAATATCATCCCACAATTCCTTGGCGATCTCAAAGTGTGAGATATCACGCGGAGTGATGGGTCAATTGTGTTACGAATCCATGAAACCAATAACGAATTAATTGTCCACCAGTCTTCATTCTCTTCAGAATCTTCTCTTGGTTTCTTTATTGATCCATCAACAAAACCAAACTTCTTGTGAGCCCGCAAAGCAGTTCGCAGTTCACGAACCCAATCTTCAAAATTGTCACCATTGAGAAGAACTTGTGATATCAAGATCCCTGGATTATCACTCGCCGACAAGTCGTATGGATGAATCGTACGTCGCTTCAAAATTAGGTCTTCAGCCACCGTGGCCACCTGTTTTCCCGACGCTCCTTCCGTTGCCATGGTCGAGTTTTTAGATCACGGAAAAAGAAAATTTAGCCTTCTGGCTCTGATACCATGTCAGAGAATAAAAAATATAAAGCTTTCTCTGTATCTATTTTGACGGCTCCTAGAGCTGTATATATACATCACAAATTAACCTAGAGAGGTACTTACGATATACACATAAAAGACCAAAAAGGACAATATGAATATTAACATAATTCTACTCTAATAGATTATTCGGTGAGATCGGCCTTCTCTGTATATTTTTATCCTACTGGTGCTTGGTGTTTGTTGTTTTCGGGCCATTCTTTCTCTTTGCGCCTCTTGTGACTGTGATAATCATCGGATTCGGAGCGTGGCAGTTGATGAAACACTATCCCGACGGGGAAACAATACGCGGCGATCTTCCCGATCACATGTTGGAACAAGTCACCAAACGTTTGGGGAAGGAAGGAGATCTAAATGATGTCTTACACAACGCAACAATCAACGCGATTCTTCAAAAGCCAGAAAACCCAGGTACCGAGCGTTTGTTCCAAGCCACCCTCTCGGCCTCTCCGGATGTGACACCACCGCTCAATCAAACCATGGACGATCCCAATCACGGTATGGGCGGTCTTACCTCACTGCTGCGACTCTTCACCCACGCGAATTTCGAAAAAATGGTTACCAAACTCACTTCTCTTTTTCAATCATCGGTCGCCCTTGTTTTGGCTTGCTTCGTATTTTACGCGTCTGAGTCCTCTAAAGTCCTCAAAAGTGAGACTAACAAAGTGTTGATGTTTCTCGCGGGTGCACTCGGCATCGTTTACACTTCATGTCTTGCCGTCGATTCCATTTTTAGATCCAAGGTCAAATCTATCAGATGCTTTGGTGAGATAGGCATTCTCTGTGGATATGTATCCTACTGGCTCCTAGTACCTATTGTTTTTGGGCCATGGTCTCTCGTTGCTCTTCTGGTCACTCTCGTAATTTTCGGACTTGGAGCGTGGCAATATATGAAAAATCGTCCCCTCAGCGACGGGACAACGATACGCGGCGATGTTCCCGATAGCAGATTGGAGAAAGTCATCCTACGTTTGGGAAGAAAACCAAAAGGTTTAAACTCTGTTTTACACAGTTCAACCATCAACGCCATTCTTCAAAAGCCAGAACATCCAGATACAGATATTCTGTACAAGGCCACCCTCTCTTCCTCACCGGAGACTTTGGAAGTGAAGAATTTACAAGGAGTCGACCTAACACCGCCCATCTATGTGCCCCCAGGAGGTTTACCTCCCTTCTTCATGGACAACCGAGCCGCCAGTGACGGCACAACTCTGGCAGTTCAGGAATCTTCCTCCGACTTATCAACAGGGAACAGCCCTATTTCATCATCTACCTTGAGAAGGAGGAAATTTAACGTGGTGTGAGTGGAACAAAAATGCTGCTAATCTGAACTAGGCCTAGGAGTCGCCGATTGAGTACTTTTCATTTTCTTGTTTTCTAAATAATAATTAAAAACTAAATGTGGGTGCTTTATGAATCAAGTTTCCCGTATGTACTATCCCTCTCCAAGAAGTCGCATTCAATGAGCGACTCTATTCTCTTCTTTATTTCTGTCGGGTTTGCCAAGAACCGCTACTGCAACTGTTTAAGTTTAATGACTTCTGCTATGTTGTTGTGATCCAACACTCGTCTCGACTTCATGATCCTCACAATGGTTGTTACTCGATGTTACATATTAAAACAATCGGTCTTTTATAACTAATTTGGTGACATAAATATTGGAACCCAAAAAGAGAAACTTTATACTTTACCAAAAAGGAAATGCTGATTAACAAAACAAGGGAAACAACGAAGCAAAACAAACAGAGAGACGGTGTAATTATCTCTAGAGATTTTACGCTAAATAGCGGTAAAGTTTCCGGTATGTACTATCCCTCTCCAAAAAATCGCGTTCAATGAGCGACTCTATTCTCTTCTTTATCTCTGTCGGGTTTGCCAAGAACCGCGACTGCAACTGTTTAATGACCTCAGCGATTATGTTGTTGTGATCCAACACTCGTCTCAACTTCATGATCCTCACAATAGCTGCTTCGATCTGACGTTTCCTGTCTTCTTCTACTCTCTGTCTCGTCTCTTGCTTCTTTGGTTCCGTCTCCTTTTGTGCAACCACCGTTCCTATCTTCACTTTGTTGAACTTGCTTGTGAACCTGTCGTTCACAATGAACGAGTCCTCTTCTCCTATGTCCTTGCTCATTGGTTCTTTTCTTAGCACGTTTTTACCCTTTACACATGCCATTGACTGCAAGCAACGCTTTAGATCTGAGGCAGGTATCTCAATTGCCTGTTCGATCTATTTGTAGCTTAGTCGATTGGAGTTGTTGAACAACATAAGGACACTCATTTGGAAAGTCGAAAACATTTAGTCCGTGCCTTTGACTCTTTCCAAACACTGCTTTGATATCTGTTGTGCCCATATTTGATGTGATCATGAGACCATCCAAGACGACGCTTGAGTCTTGCTCAACACGAACGAAGTCAAAGATCAATTCTTCCAGCCAAACGACTATTTGGGATACATTCTTACCTCATTTGCAGCATATCTCGAAGTGGAATCAGTCCAATCAGAGTTCATATGAAGGAGTTATTCATTTTACAAATCAGGTGAACTCATGGCTACGCGATTTGGACCTACGAACATTCAACAGAGGATTCCGACCAAGTCCGAAGGATTCAAGGTATGAAACAAACTGTTCTGGAATCTTGACCCATCCTAGAATCACTGAGAAATGGAAGCACATTAAAATCAGTTCATACTTGAAAGATATGGATATTTCAAATCAGTGGATCTGCCCCAGTCCCAGTTTCGCGTCTGAGCTAAATATCGTGTTACACAGACTAACTCAGCATCAATTTCGACATGAAATCGGTTGGAGGATGTTAATGGATCTCTTATGTTTCCAACAAACCCAAGAACACAAGATCTGGCAAAGAAACCACAAAGTTACGCTTCATTTGCCAAAGAAGGTCAACCTAGTTCTTCACATGAAGAATTTTAGGTCCAGTTGGTTTAGGTGCTTCCAGAATTATGTTTGACAACCAGGAAGTGTTTCTACTAAGCCTAATGTGAAGAAATGGTACAACCCATGTTGTTTCTCATCAGCAAGTTGGACCAAAGAGTCAAAGAGAGAAAAGATCAAGGAAACCCTTAATGGGTCAGTTCAAGAGCTTATGGCCAAAGAGAGCATGGGAGATACTATTGGGGATGATACCTATCAAGTCCAGCCCACTTTGAGCCTAATTCAAGTCCAAGAAAGCCCAAAATAATCACTTTATTTTGTGATCAAAGAGGGATGACGAAAATGGAGTTCAACTCACCTTGGGAAAGACACCTTGGGAAGATAAACTTCAAAGAGTTAATTTTCATTCAACTATCTATATTTATTGTGTTTAAGTTTCAAGAATAATACTTGGCTTTGTGACCAAGTTTTCTATCTCTATATAAACTCATGTAATCTCATTTGAGAATAATCAATAAATTTTTCTTTTCATTTAATGAGTTTACCTCTTTGTTCTTTGTCTAGAACATTTCTTTGTTTCTTGGTGTGTAATATCCAAGCAACAACCTCCTTTTGCTGGACTAGTGTGTCATATCTAGCAGTGATTGGAGTTGGAAATATCAGCAGCCTTCCACAACTGCTGTGCGACCCCTCAATCCATCAAATCTCCCTTGTTGCACCTTGCACCTTGGCGAGTTTCTATCCTTTTTAGTCCGGCTGAGTGATCCTCAAACTTTTGGGCGTATCAAGTGGTATCAGAGCCATTCAACCGGCACATGTCTGTTCATCTTCTCATCTATCTATTTTTTTCATCTTCTATATTTTTCTTTCTTTCATCTTCTATCTATTCATTTTCTTTCAAAACAAAACAAAAAAAAAAAAGAACAGGAAAAAAGGAAAAAAAAAAGAAAAAGAAAAGAAAAAGAAACAACAAAAAAAAGAGGAAAACATAAAAAAAAGCAAAAAAAAAAAAGAAAAGAAAATGTATAATGATCGTCGAGATTGTGGGATCATCGAAGACGGAGGGCTTGGCATTCCAAATTTACAATTTCAAGCACTTATGGAAGAGATGCGAAGGTCATGGAAGGTTGAGATGAATGCCATCTACAAGAGGTTGGATGAAGTTCAAGCGGACGCACAACCGAGACGACCAAAAATGTTTCATCATAGAAGAGAACTAGATCAACCTAGAGTAGCAAGGGCTGATGATTACTACAATAGTGAATCCTCAAGAGGGAGCCACTTGAGACCAAGAAGTGCTAGAGAAGCAAGAGGAAGAGTGGATGCTATCATGGGTATTTTGAAGTTGAAGATTCCTACCTTTCAAGGCAAGAACGACCCAAATTCATATCTTGAGTGAGAGAAAAAGATTGAGTCAATTTTTAGTTGTCAAAACTATTGCGAGATGAAGAAGGTACGAGTTGTAGCCACTGGATTTTGTGATTATGCTATTACTTGGTGGGATCAATTGGTGGTAAGCAGGAGGAGAAATGGAGAACATCCCATTGAGACTTGGGCAGAATTGAAGTCTATGTTAAGNTAAACTTCAAAGAGTTAATTTTCATTCAACTATCTATATTTATTGTGTTTAAGTTTCAAGAATAATACTTGGCTTTGTGACCAAGTTTTCTATCTCTATANGTCTACTGTCACGCCAAGTTACCAACGAGAAAGGATGTCTTTTGTTTCTAAGGAAGAGCAAGTTGTATTTAATTTGTTACCATCACCAAAGGATCATAAGCAGCTGCTGGTTCAGAAGAATTTGTTGGAAATAACAAATTCACTGAGTGAGCAAACGGAAGCCGAGGAACCAGATCACAAAGAAGTCAACAAACATCAAAGTGAGGAAACCACAAAGGGTCTCACGGAATGGAGTACACTTCTGTCTCAGGGTCAACAATATGGACTCATATATTCTCTTAAAGATAATCCACCAGAATTACTTCAATACTTTCCAACCCATGGCCTTACAGTTTCGAAGACGAAACTTTTTCAAGAGGAGGGGTATGATGTGATCATGAGACCATCCAAGACGACGCTTGAGTCTTGCTCAACACGAACGAAGTCAAAGATCAATTCTTCCAGCCAAACGACTATTTGGGATACATTCTTACCTCATTTGCAGCATATCTCGAAGTGGAATCAGTCCAATCAGAGTTCAGATGAAGGAGTTATTCATTTTACAAATCAGGTGAACTCATGGCTACGCGATTTGGACCTACGAGCATTCAACGGAGGATTCCGACCAAGTCCGAAGGATTCAAGGTATGAAACAAACTGTTCTGGAATCTTGACCCATCCTAGAATCACTGAGAAATGGAAGCACATTAAAATCAGTTCATACTTGAAAGATATGGATATTTCAAATCAGTGGATCTGCCCCAGTCCCAGTTTCGCGTCTGAGCTAAATATCGTGTTACACAGACTAACTCAGCATCAATTTCGACATGAAATCGGTTGGAGGATGTTAATGGATCTCTTATGTTTCCAACAAACCCAAGAACACAAGATCTGGCAAAGAAACCACAAAGTTACGCTTCATTTGCCAAAGAAGGTCAACCTAGTTCTTCACATGAAGAATTTTAGGTCCAGTTGGTTTAGGTGCTTCCAGAATTATGTTTGACAACCAGGAAGTGTTTCTACTAAGCCTAATGTGAAGAAATGGTACAACCCATGTTGTTTCTCATCAGCAAGTTGGACCAAAGAGTCAAAGAGAGAAAAGATCAAGGAAACCCTTAATGGGTCAGTTCAAGAGCTTATGGCCAAAGAGAGCATGGGAGATACTATTGGGGATGATACCTATCAAGTCCAGCCCACTTTGAGCCTAATTCAAGTCCAAGAAAGCCCAAAATAATCACTTTATTTTGTGATCAAAGAGGGATGACGAAAATGGAGTTCAACTCACCTTGGGAAAGACACCTTGGGAAGATAAACTTCAAAGAGTTAATTTTCATTCAACTATCTATATTTATTGTGTTTAAGTTTCAAGAATAATACTTGGCTTTGTGACCAAGTTTTCTATCTCTATATAAACTCATGTAATCTCATTTGAGAATAATCAATAAATTTTTCTTTTCATTTAATGAGTTTACCTCTTTGTTCTTTGTCTAGAACATTTCTTTGTTTCTTGGTGTGTAATATCCAAGCAACAACCTCCTTTTGCTGGACTAGTGTGTCATATGTAGCAGTGATTGGAGTTGGGAATATCAACAGCCTTCCGCAACTGTTGTGCGACCCCTCAATCCATCAAATCTCCCTTGTTGCACCTTGCACCTTGGCGAGTTTCTATCTTTTTTAGTCCGGTTGAGTGATCCTCAAATTTTTGGGCGTATGAATATTGGTTTGCCAAGACAATCTCCTGCCAGTGTGAGTCCCGAGGTAATATGACCTAAACTTCTCACACAGAACATAAACTTCTGCAGGTAAGGTACATTGAATTGTTGGCTGCGTGGGCCAAGAACTGGTTGTGAGAACCTGAACGACAAGTGTTGGTCCTTCTGAAAGCTCGGGATGGCTATTATAAAATCCTAGCAGCGTGTGGTGTGAAGTCTTCATGTCAGTGAACATACCTTCCAATTTCGAAGTGAACTGATACCCACATTCTGTCTTCAATTTCACTATCAGATTCCTCTCTGCGTCATCCGAAACTGTTTTTCCAGATAAAAGCCTTTTCGCCAGATGCTGTTTGTAGTATTTCTCAAAAACATCTTTCTCGTGTAAGTAGCAGAACAGCATCATCACCTTATCAAGAATAAGATCCACATCCTCCTCTCCCACACCTTTCAGTCCTTTTCGTAGCTTATCATCAACAAACAATGAGATAAACTCAGGAGAACGGGTGTTCAATTGAGGAAATACTCAAACGAAGAATTCAAAGCATTCTGGAATGTCTTATCATTGCTGAATGCCATGTTGATGATTTTGTCATATTTATCCCGTTCATCCAGTAAACGCTGCACAAATTCAACCGGATCCTTTGATTTCTTTGGATTAGTAACCAGTTGTTTCCCCATCTCCCTAAGATGCAAAGTCATAACATCTCTGACTGTAACAAGACCATTACTAACCCTGCGGAACAAGATGTACATTCTACCATATCCTCATACTTATCATTCAAAATCATAGTAATCAAACCTGAATTTTCCATGTGAACTAGCCTCTGCACGTGGTTGGCAATCATCTCTCTCACAACAACACTGGTAATCTTCGCTTCGCTCTTGGCATCCAAATAGTGAGCTACCCTTTCTACTTCCTCAGTCAAAGGTTTCTCCGCTTTCTTCAAGTAACCACCACAATCACAAGACTCAATAAACCCCTAAGATGAAGTCCAAGCATCTTAATCACGTTCCTCATCAACACCCTATCTATAACTTCACCAGTCCGTTCCTTGTGAACTAAATAAAGAAGCATATCCAAAAGCCTCGTCTGAATCTTGCTGGAATGCACAACACTATCCCTCCAAAGATGAAGTCCAAGCTCATGAACATGAGTCTTTTTACAACTGGGAACGTAAGTCCGATCCATATACATGAGAATATCCCTAACCATCTGCAAAGCTTTGTTGTGATCATTCCATTTCCTATTAAGCAATTCTAAAAAAGCACCTCCTTGAGCTTCTTCAATAGACTTACAAATCTCTTTGAGATGAAACGTCATAGTGGTAACAAGTCCAGTATAAAGATTTTCCCCAAATTTATGTAGAACCATGTTGTATGCGTTTCTGAAGGAAAGAAACCAATAATAACACACAGCTTCAGAACAACAACAACTACAAGTACAAATAGCTAAAAAATCAAAAATGGGAAGATGTGAAAACCTGTAAAGCTCTTCGAAACTGAGTCCACTAGCGTTGTGATTGTAAATCTCATGAATCGCATGTTCGAGGATCTTCCAAGTCTTATCGGCGTATTTTGGATCAACCACGACTCGTTGCTTAAACGCTTCAATCTGGAAATTTATCTTCCTTTGATTACTCATGATGTTGGGAACTGAAATCGAAAACCAAAGAAAAAAACACACCAAAGAGAATCACAAAATCACTTCAAAGAAAGAAAAACAGATATAGAAACAAAGCAGGAACGAAGATCGAAGAATTGATTAAAACCTTAATTAGCTCTAAATCGAGGAGGAATCAGAAGAAATCGGAGGTTAGGTTTTCGTGATGTTGAAGAAGGGAGAAGAAGAATTTTTGAAGGTTGAAGATGATGATGATAGGCTGATGATAGCAATGGAGCGGAACCAAAAAAAAATATTTCTTTTTTTTTCGTAATTGTCTTCTTATCCCAGTGGTTTTGATTACCTCTTTTGTTACTTCGTCCCCCTTGGTTCAATTCTTTTGATCGATCAAACCCCCAGAGATGATAACAAAATGCGTAAACGGGCTTTTAATCCGTTTAACGAACGGGCCTGAATTAAAAACTTGTGCCAAGTAAAACTATGCCGTTTCAAACGAAGCTGTCACTTTGCTTTCATTCGGTAGACACATTGAAGAAGAAGAACACACTCCTTTGAACAAAAAAAAAGGTAATTTTTTATTTGTTCATTACTTCATTATGTTTTTTTTCTTCCAACAATTTCTTCTCTTTGTTATTTTACAAAAGTATTGAAAATTATTGAGTTTTTTTTTCTTTCTTTGATTTTTTTTCAGTTTTGGGAAGGATACTAAAAAAATAGTCGAATTGAAAAAGTTGCGATTCTTTTGGTTCCTTTTAAAATGGTTTTTTTTTTAAAGATTAGTTTCTTGTCTGCGTAAATTTAACGCTTCTTGTTTGGACGTCAAATCAATGCTTCTTTTTCGATTCCGACTGATATAAATACTCACTTCAATTTTTTGATTTCCCAGCAACTTGGGATTTTTCGTTACTCTTTTACTTTCAATAGATAACATCGATCGACTGGTACTCTTCTCTCTTCTCTTTAATCCCAAATTTAAGATTTTGTTGTATGATCTGAGTAGGATTGTCAATTGGTCTTACTGACCATGGACAGCCCATGTCCAAATTAAATCGGACTAGTCATAACCAAATTTGAAGTGATCAAATGAACCTAAAACCATTTTAGCCCATTAATAAATGGTCCAAACTCATTTGGACATGGGCTGTCCAATAATTCAATTTTTTTTTTTCATTTTGTCGAAAACTTTCAATCCTCTTTCTCTCTCTCGCGATTTCCTGATTCTCTTCAATCTTCATCATCTTCTGATTTGTGTTTGTGAGTTGTGACTGTGATTCAATCATCTTCTTCTTCCTCTTCCTCTTCAGATCGAAAAGCTTGAAGGTTCAGTCAGATCCTGATCTGAAGCTCTACTTAGAGGTAAATTTCGTTTCTTGGTTTACTCTAATTACTGGGTTTGTGGGTTCACTCTAATTACTCTGATTTGTGTTGTAACTCGATTTATGATGATAAGTCTAATTTCGTTACTCGATTTGTGATGATAACACGATTTGGGTTTGTGGGTTTACTCTAATTTCGTTTATGGGTTTACACTTGTTGTGTAGATGTTGTTTCACTTGTTTGTTGATTTATGTTTCTGGGTTTGTGGGTTTTGTTCATTTCGTTTCTGGGTTTGTGGATCACTTGTTTGTTTCACTTGTTTTGTATCTCTTGAGTTCATTTGAGTTCATTGTATCTTTTGTATATGATAAAATATTAATATGGACGTGAGGAGTCTTAGTCTAAGACTCTTAGAGATGACGTGAGATTGAAACTGTACGTGAGGAGTCTTAGTTGGCTAGAACGGTTTGTACTATCTATGGTAGGGTTGAAACTGTTTTTGGGGGTTTGAGAGATCATAGCAAGAATGAAGTTAGTAAGGTTACTAACTAAAGACTATGCGAATGTTGTGATTGGGACTATGCGAATGTTGTGATTGTGGTTGAATGGTTATATAGCAAAGTTTAGTTTTTTTTATTGTCAAGTTTTAATCTTTTCGAGGATTTTGTTTTTGTGAATGTAGCAAAAGATGTCAGGTGAGTTGTGTTCGATGAGACCTTTGTTTGGTGGCGCTATCTCCACCGTCTTCCCTCAGAGATTTGAGGTTCTCTCAATATAACCCTTTTCTTTTTTTCTCCGCTGCTAATTGTAATTCACGGTTTCCTGATTTCTTAATTGTGAATCTTCAGAATGTGAGTAATATCCGACAAGTTCCAGATCATCAGGTTTGGTTCTTTCTTTTGTTCAAAGATTTCGAGCATTGTTTTCTAATTAAGATGTGTTGAAGAACAGTCCTTTAATAATAATATCTTTGTTGTTTAAATTATTGGTTTTTACAGGAAGTGTTTGTCGATCCTTCAAGAGATGAGAGTTTGATATTTGAGTTGTTGGATTTCAAGACTGAGGTTGGTGACATTGGCAGTGCTTCTTGGTTCCTTAATGATCTTGCGCGTGAGCAAGATGCTGAAGGATTTCAGGTAACACCACTACACTAGAACTCTTCTTATATGTTGGAAGACAAATCATTTAAGAACTAGTGTTTATTTCTCTAGAGTAGATCTAGTTTCTTGAGTACAAACTGTTCAAATATGGAGCTTAACATGTATAGATTTCCCAAAGGTAGACCCTTTTTGTCAGATGTAACTGTAGTGAGGCTGTTTTTATATAGTCATATAACTAGTTGGAGAGATTTTGTTGTTGTAGATTCAATTTCTAAGGCTAATCGAAATACTGATACTGGTGTATGTTTGGTTAATCTTTGCCAATATTGATATTTTATGAAGATCTTCTAGTAATTGTGCCGTGTTATTTTAGTTGATTGAGCAATCAGAGGTCATTGAGACGCCTGGACTGTCGTACAGAAACATCCCTGCTGTTGCAACAACTGCTATTGGAGAGATGGTAAGGTCCATTCACATGATTTTAACGGTTTGTTTGCTCATAAGCTTCCTCTCTATTTGTTTTCTCTAACAACGATCATTACAGGCTATATCCAAAGGAAGACAGGGAAGAGAAGCACAAAACCTAGTGAGGGTAATTAAGCTTATCCTTGTTCTGTCCCTTTTTCCATAAGTTTGTTTCTTGAGACATAACTGGTCTTATGTGATGGTATATTCTGCAGGTATATGTGGCAAATCTGCGTCTTAAGGGAGTTGATACAGATGTCTTAGTGACTGCGTATGAACCTATTCTGATAAAGTAAGTCCCACAAACGTTAAATTTTGAGTCACTCGTTATGTTGCAAACAATTGAATATGAATATGCATCATTTTGATACAGAACTAGGAAATCAATAGCTTTGTTGTCGTTGTTGCTGCTGTTTTGTTATTGTTGAACATGTCTTTTTGTCTCACGTGTTTGTGCAGCCCTCTGAGCGAGAGCGCGGATGCTGTGGGATCTGGTTTAGCTGTCCCAGCTTCACAATCTGGAAAAATGCCAATGTGTAATGTCATTAAACAATCACTCTCTACCTTCAAAGTCAATGACTGGAATCTTTTCGGTTCCTCAGCTTGAGTCTATGCCAAAATGAGAAGACGATTCAATCCTACCAATACAAGGCTTCAAGAAGTTTGCTTTATTAAAGTTTTTGAAGTACTTTTAATTCTAGTTCTTGATCCTTTGAATTAGGTTTTAGGCTTTTAGTAGTTGGAGCTTTATAAATAGGATATTATTTCCCTTGTGTAAGACACCTTTGGCTTTGAGTAAACAGAGACTCTTCTCCCTTTTCCATGAATCGCTTTGTATTCAGTTTGCCATTGATCTTATCAAGAACCTTGTCAAAAACTCGTACACAGACTCACTTGCTTCTTGAATCTCAGGTTAATCAAGCATGAATGATGAATCCTTGACTTGTAGCACGTTTAGCTTCACAATCTTGGTTTGTGTCTATGGAAGCTTCAACATGTAATGGCTGTTATATTTACAAGTTACAGCGTATATCTCAATATCATTCTATGTTTAATACATGCTTATATACAACTTGAACACCATTGCCTACAATCAAAACATTAATTAAATGGTTGAATCAAATCACATTTTAGGTTGAAAATGCGTAATTTGGGAAGAGACGAGGTCACTTCGATCTAATTGGGTTACTCTAACTTGTTAGAATTAAGGTCACATATTAAACCAACCTGAACCAATCTAAAATTATTTATGAGATCACGGTTAAAGGCTTAAACCAAAAAGATTACAAACCTGGTTTTATATCGAACTTGCACATGTGACATGACAATTTTGACGTGTACAACAAAGCTGGAATTTGAATTTTTTTTTTTTTCTGTTATTGAAACAGATCTTATTTTGGGATCTCTCTTTTTGAAATTTATGTATACTCTAACGGAAGTTTTCTCTCTCTCTCGTATCTATCATTGTTTTCTAGAAACTCTAACTTCTTACATCTCCGCATCTGGTGATCTGGAAAGGTTGAAGAACCGGAGTATTTTTTTTCGGCGGTCTAGCTTACTCCACTGATCTAATCATAATCTCTCAATTCGACTAAGTAATCGATTCCTAAGGTCAGTAACACAAAAGATCAAACCCTCGAATTTAGTGTTCCCTCGAGGCAATTTCGATGATTCTGAATCCTCGATTCATCTCTTTATGAATTGTGAGTCTTTGTTACTTGATTTGTTGTTTCTTTTTACTACGTCTCTCGTTCTTTGTGAATGTTTCTTAATTTGTATCATCGATGTGTTGATAATCTTGCTTTCAATTTGTCTCGATCGATTTTGTAAGGTTCATCTTCAATGCTATCGAAGATAGTTTTTACCGATTTGTGATTTATTTGATTTGGTTTTGATAACGATCGGGGGTACTGAACTGAAAGATCTGTTTTAGGTTTAGGTTTTGTGGTTTGGGTGATCGAATCACCGGTTTTGTGGTTTTGATTTTGTTCTGAATCATTGGTTTGATTCTTGTTCTGATTCTTCTGGTTTATATTATTTTGTTTGGATGCTACAGATCTGATTAAAGTTTTCTTTGCTTGATGAAAAGGAGAAGAAGACGCTTTTTGATGCTACAGATCTACATCGGTAAACATTTTCTACCTTTACCAATGACTAAATGAGTCGATTATATTAAAAATTGTGATCCGATCAAGTTTTCTTTCGTAATTAGTGTTTGGAAATATTTACTCATTGTTCTTATTATTCAGTTACAAGATGATGGTGATATCATATAAGTGTGGTTCTGATTCATTGTAGTGTTAAGTGTAATCAAGGAAGCGACTCTTAGGTATGGTTATCCTTCTTCTTCTTGGTCTTTTGGTTTTTGTTCTTGCCTTTTTGGAGTTTGATGTTAAGTCTCGTTTCTTCTGCAGCTGCAAATTCCAGAGCTTATAATGTGGTTTCGAACTCAGAAAATAAATAAGTGTGGATTGATTGTTGGCCATAATTGAAGAATGCATATACTTACATGCATTTATTCTTATATGCATACATTCATGTGTCCTTGCATTGCATTCATTCATACATACATGCATACATACATCATACATGCATATACATACATACATCATGCATGCATACATCCATTCATACATACATACATCATACATGCATAAATCCATGCATACATACATCATACATACATGAATAGTTGCATATTTGCTTGTCGTGCACATTCATAACTGCTTCCTTATTTCTGTATTTATTCTTGTTTGCTTGCTTGCTTGCTTCCTTGTTTTCTTATTTTCTGCCTTCATACATCAGGCGATGCAGAAGATGGAAAATGAGTTCATGATATAGTGGGACGGTCTGAGGACAAAGGAAAGACCATGTTCTGCTTCTTGCAGCCACAAAGACCTTTTGACCTTGATGAGGCTATCATTAGAAAGGCTGTCTCGTAGGTAATTTTATAAATATCTTCCTTGTTGGACTAAGCTTTCAGTCAAATTGACTTCTGCAGGTTGATGGTGAGACTACCAGATGCTATGAATATAACAAAAATTTTAAAGGTTATACTTGCAAAAGAAGACTTGTCCCCTGATATGGATATTGATGGAGTTACTAGTATGACTAATAGATATTAAGGAAACGATCTTAAGGTAAATTCCTAGTAATTCATTTAACCTTTGTTATGATATCCGAGCTTTAATCATGGATGCTTTCCTTTTTTGGTTATTTTGGGTCTTCTAAGTTTTGTAAGTTTCTAATATGTTTTGATATTTTCTTAGAAATTTGTCTTGCTTTCTCCTGCATTATAAGGTAAAATTCTCTTTGCTAATATAAGGTGATGAACTTTTGCTGTTTCAAATAGATTAGTAACAAGTGTGTCAAAACCAGAGTTGAGACGTATTCAAGGATTAAATCTCTGGAGCAAAGAAGACAATGATGAGATTTTCAAGGGTTATGGGAAAGGAAATCCCGAGGGAAGATAAATGAGATCGCTGCGGGATGGTCAACTTCTCAGAAGGTCTATAACAATTCTTAATATGCAGATGGATTTCTGACTCTTCCTATATGATTTTTTGTTACCTTAGCATATGATCTCTTGAACACATATAGGAGTATAGGACCAACTTCAATGTGCACATATGGTATAATTCTACATACAAGGAGAAATCAGGAAATAGACGTACAAAGTTGGTCCAAGTTCTCCGCTTAGTCAATTTGGTAAGTAAACAACAATGTACTCAAGACATCCTCCCTCATCATTGCATTCTCAATATGTCTTTAACCATATGGGACTGCTTTCTTGATTGAACTGAGGTTCACACTTTGACAAATTGCAGGTGTCAAAAGCTTACCTTCAATATTTACAAGGTCTAGGGGACACGGATGTTGTTTGAATATGCCAAAGAAATGTCTAAACCAGAAACAAGTCTTATTCTGATCCCTTTAAGTCTTTCAATAGACTATTTTACGTTTTATTTCACAAATATTCACTCTGATATATAGTGACTTATTGCAGTAGCAAGAATAGATTGATGGATCAGGTGAAACTACCGCGAACTCTCACCAAAAACCAGAGTGCACTAATCCATTGCAGTAGCAAGAGTACATTGATGAATGTGCTTTTCAGGAAAGTGGCAGCTGAGGCAGTTTTATTAATCTCATTTGTTTGAGTCTAAGATTCATTGCTATAATTAAGTTTCTCAAACTTTTTCAGGATTGTGAAGTAGCATGAACGTACATGCTATCTAGGCCCATCTTCATCCACGTACACATCCATTAATTAGTATTCAGTAGGTAACTTTGCATCTAGAACGTATATAATCATCCTAGTACTTTATCACAACTTTTTTTTATTAACAATTGTGATTTTCATATCCAAGCTTATTAATGACTTGCTATATGTATGTGCTTTTAAATCTGAGTTTTCTATATGTCCAAACTTTAGAGATGATTGTGAGGTCATTTTTAAAAAATTCCCGAAGAAATGTATGTGCGAGAAAAGTAGAAAACTCCCATTCATATGGAGTCAATGCAGGTAGATACTAATCATAATTTATGTTATGATTTTTTTGATTTACTATATAATAGATTCCAATCTACATGAATCTGATATTTCATATTTGGTATCTTTATATGTGCTTCCATTTGTATCTACAAATCTAGTGGGAACACTAAAACTGAATAAACTGGTGACCACTTGTTTACAATCAAAAGCAAAATAAGGTACTATTGTTTAAACCTCCTACTGAATATTATATAGTAAGGCTAATTGAGCTAAACTGGACAAGAAAAAATTGATGAGTTTATACATTCATATGAAGACCGTGTAAGCAGCATCTCTAAAAACCAGAGATCGACAACCTGGCCATGAATCATGCAAAGCCTATGTATACCACTTGTAAGTTATCATCATCTTGGTCTTAAGTAATCTCTTCTAATACATAGCATTATTAGTTTATTCAGTTTAGAAATATCGGTGTTGATAAGGACCTCTGGGTCAAACTAATTTATATCGAAAAATGTACTCTTGTTAAAGTTGCAAAAAGAAGCCAAGAACCGGAGTAATTGTGGAAAGGGTGATTAAAAAAAAAAGACAGGGGACCTTGGTTTCAATTTCAAGTATGTATTTAAACTTTTTCTGCTATTTAGTATCTCAACTTTTCTCTTATATTTAGTATTTCAACTTTTCTCATGTAGGAGCAAATTTCATAGCCAACTGAACTGCTGGTTTATCAATCATTTCTCTCCACGATTCCTAGACCGTGGTTTGAAGAATCTACTTGCGAATAATAGTGAGTTTTATATATAAATATTGAAAAAAAATTATTGAGTTTGGAGTTCCTAGAGGATGTTTTTACCTAAACATTGTCTTCAAAGTTGTGTTTGCAGGAAAGCATGTGTGAAGAATGTTGTCCAAATCTCAGAGGAGACAAGCGGTAGGAATTAACAAACCCATGGACGAATTAGTTTCTTGAAGGTAACATGGCGTGATCAACCACCCAAAAGTGGAAAAACATGTTTCAGAATTCTTTTGTGAGATCCAAACTGTCCTAAAACAAAGAATGTGTTTTGCCATAGGTTTTAAGGTTCGACACATAAGAGACGTAGGCGGAGCATCAAGGGATTTCCTCCAAAGATTTTTAGAGCTAATGTCTGGCGGTTGTCGGCTGAATGGATAAGTATGCTCAGAGCAAAACGACGACTAGCGTTCTTTTGCCTCGAGGCAATCTCTAACTGCCATAAGAATACCTGCAGAAGCTTAATCAGCCTCTTGGGGATCACCATTCACCAAACAATCCAACCTCTTCGATAGCCTGATTGCGATTGATATGTTGAATTATCCTCCATCTATGTGTGCATACATTCTGACATGCATTCATACATTAACATGTGCATACACACACATGGGTGCATACATACATACATTCACATGTGCATACAATACATACATTAACATGTGCACACATTTAGACATGGGTGCATACATACATATATTCACATGTGCATACACTCAAACATGTTTACATACATTCAGATGTGCATACATTCATTCATGCACATGCATTCATATGTGCATACATGCATTCATGAATATTTTCTTTTTTTGATGCATACATACGTTGTTTGCTTCTTTACATCTATTGTAAACTTGTTCACTTGCTTTCTTCTTTGCTTCTTTTGCTTACTATGTTTGCTCATTTACTTGTTGTGTCTTGTTTGTTTTCGCGTTGATTCTTTTGACTTTTGATTTATGTATTGATGTGTCTTCTTTGATATTCTTGTTTATTTGCTTTCTCAATTGATTCAAATATTGCTTAACTCGATCTTTTCTTCTTCTGATTCTTTGTTCTCTTACTTTTAGTTAACTTCATTGCACATTTTTTTCCTGAATTGAATTCATTGCACATTTTCTTCTTTTCTGTACTTGTTTACTTCTATCATTGGTTGTTTCTTTTTACTTGTTTTATTGTTTCCATAATTTATTTATAACACTTATTTGCTCACTAACTAATATCTCTAATAGGATTTTTCAACTATTTTACAATAACTAACTAGATGATTATCTTATTATATAAAGTTGGGTTTTCAAAGTTAGTCATTATCAAAATTTTGACATTTGTCAATTTATTAATCTCAGATTTTGACATATGTAAAAGTTAATATTTAATAGGAAGAATTTGATTATAACAAAAACAAAATATTTTGTTTTTAAAAATATTAATAATGTAAAAAGATAATTATCAAAAATTACAGAATTTATAAAAAAAAATTTCTTTTAAATAATTATAAGGAGATTATATATATATATAATAAAATTCGAAATTATAATATTATTTACTTATTTTTAATTTTAAGTTATTAATTCTACAAAAAATATAGAAAAGGGGATTAAAGAAAATATACAGTTAATTATTAATTCTAAATTTTGTAAATACTCACTTTTATATAAATACAGATAGTCTCATATTTATATAATTTATTCAAAAACATTATTTTCAACTTTGTTTAATTGAGAATTTTTTTTAGTGGGAAGGTAAACTTTTCTTATTTTTTTAGACCAAAATTTTCTCCTACTTTTTTCTTTTTCATTTAGGAATAGGTAAGACTAATATGTTGACCCAAAAAAAGATTAAGATATGCGTCTTCTTTTCCTAATACTATATTTTAAAATTTATTGTACTATTTTTAGATTGTTTTATTTAATTTATATTTTCATCATTGAATTATTTGGATTCATATATTATCATGCTTATGATTTTCTATTGTTTCTTTAATTATGCCAAATTAATTTGCTTCTAATTTCTCAATCTTGATTGGTCGGTCATAAACCCTTTTTTCCGCAAACATAATTATTACCATTATTCATTCAATCCCAAATAGAGATAACTAGTAGATTATAAACTTGTATATTTATGTATGGAAATTATTTGTTATGATAATTATTCTATTTTAAAGCTATCTATATGTATATCTTGAATAATATACTATATATAATAGAATTGAATATATTTAATTATGATAATAACATATAGTGTGAATAACATATAGCGTGATTGGATCGGGTATATATTTAATTTAATTATATTAAAAATGTTAGCATTATCGTATCATGTCAGCTTATCTATATACAAATAATTTAAATATTTGCAGTGCAATATTTTTAATATTCTAATTAAGAGACTGAAAGAAATACATATGAATAAAGCTATAAAAGTTTCTGATCTACAAATCTTAAGTTTCTTTTTACCAATTTTAAAGTATCATCATATGTTTTGTATTGAGTGCCGGCTTAACTGGGGGACAACCAGTGCGATCGCCCCGGGTCTAAAAATTTAAGATGCAAATAATTTTTTTTTCTGTATAAAAAAAATTATAAGATAAAAGGGACACAAAAAAAATAATAATGTAAGATAAAGGAGCACAAAAAAAATAATGCAAAATAAAGGGGTACAAAAAAATATGTAAAATAAAAGAGGCAAAATAACTAAAAATATATTTTATCTTCTACAACTATTTCAATTGACTCCAACAATAGAACGAAAATAATTTTTTATAATCTTGTTAAGTCTTTATATATTATCAAAATGAAATCCATATTTTTCCACATATAACAAAAGTTAAAAAAGAAAATTTGGCTTTTTATTCAAAAAAAAAAAAATTGGCCCAGGCCCCCTAAAACCTTGAGCCGGCACTGTTTGTATTCCGATTGATACCAAAAAAAAAACACGAGTTTAACGCAATAAAACCGAATGTCATTGCATTTACAGTAAAGTAAATCATTGGCTGCAAATGGTTGCTTAAAATTGAAAGAATTGAAAATTTTAAGTTGAACAAAATTGGGCTGAATAATATTCAACCCATTCATCTCCAAAATAGTGGTTGAACAAGTTGAACATTTTTGCAGTAGGATTAGTTTATTTTTTCAACTTTTTAGGTTGAATGGGTTGAATAATTATTTTCAACTTCTTCAACCTCTTCCATTCAAATGGTGAAATTTGGTTGAATAATTTTTTTCAATTCCTTCAACTTTTTCAATTATGCAACCATTTGCACCCATTGTTTTTCTAAATTGAACCGGACCTTGAACACAACAACCAACCATAATTTCTACTATCGATCCTAGTCCTGAGTATGATGAAATAGCTCATCACTCACAAAATCATTATTAAAGCTCAAAACATGTTCTTTCGATAGTACCAGTCATTTTGTTATTTTTCACAACCAAAATTTAAATAATATTTTATCTCAAATTGAACGAAAACTTTAACTAATGATCTCTACTCGGCTAGTCCTGTAGAATGAATTAGCTACGGGTTGATTATGAAAGCTTGAAACAACATATTCCATTAGTTGCATCAACCGTCGAATAAGTAGGAGGAAACCAAAATGTAATTTGACTAAAACATTAACATATATCTCTAATTGGGTCATAGACTCGTAGCTTCAAACCCTCTTTGAATAGTTGAGAAAAGAAAAGGCGAATAAGTGAAAAACATGTTAAGAAGAAAAAGTATAATTCCTCTTGGAATCCAATAATTTACTTTGTGTAAGTTTATTTTCTAATATAGGTTTTGGTAGCAGTGCTTTAACCTTTTAGCTTTCTTTTTACAAATTATAACTAGTATTTTTTTTGGCTCCTTTGGATTTAATTCTTATCTGCATAAGTCGTGGCAAACAAACCGAAACTTTCCAACGAACCTATTAGCTTTGTTAATAACAATATGCACGCAATACGGTTGGAATTAAGGAGATATGTTTTGCAATTATGGCCAATTATAGCATTTGTCTTTTGATATTATCCATTCCCTTTATACTTAATAGTTGAAAATAGTTCAATTGATTCATTTCCATGGGTTGGTCCTTCTTTCTAGGATGGTAGGAGTATATAACCATTTATAATTTGGCTCATTAGGACACACTTATGTTTTAAACGAAAAATCTTGTACATAAGTCCCATCAAAGCCTTGATAGGTACTGTAAGAAACCTTTCGTTATTGTTCAATTGTCTAATCTCATCAAAAGACGTCTTGTCGGGAAAATTGCGGTCGAATCAATGAAGCACGAGGTAGATAGATCACTAGGCTAATCTATAAAAGCATAATCATTGGTAATATTTTTAAACTGGGTTCTCAAATAACATTTTAATACTCAAAAATTATTTAACACAAAATTTATTTATTTTAAAAAAATCAACCAATCGTAATATGACATTTAATGAAAAAGAGTTTAGAAAGTATCTCTAAATATTTGGCAGAGACCCTGAATCTCTCTTTCTCCTCCACTTTTTATGATTTTTTGTTTTTTTATTATCTTGACACCTATTATAGGATGACCAATGAGAATGCTCTAACGAAGTAAGAATTTAATAATTTACATCACATCACGTGTGGATTTTCTTAAACTATTTTGGGTTGAAATGTAATCCTATCTTTCTTGGCCAAGACAAGTAACAATGAATGAAAATACAAAACGTTAAACAAGCAAAAGCTGAACTTGGGGCAAACCACCTAATGATTGATTTTTAAATTTAAGTAGAGAGTTATTATAATGACAGCAAAGTTTTGTTGTTTATACTGGGCTAGACCCATACATGTCTCATATGCAGTCCAAAAGTGAACAATGTAGATAGTAGACACAGTAAAAGAATCATTAACGCATCTCCATCGATTATATAGCTACTTAGATGTCAAAAAAAAATTAAATAATAATACTTTTGATTTTATCTAATTATTTAATTAACTTTTTGTTTGTCCAACCAATCAAATGATGAAAACTGTATATGTTGTGTTTAATTGTTACATTTTATATTATCTTTCTACTTTTTTCTTAATTTAAAAAAAAATTATTCTTATGATCCTCTATCAAATATGTCCGATGAAAATGATCTTACGATCATAAATGATCAAACTAAAATATTTATATTGATCTTGTTGCATGTAGAAGATAAGAAATCGATTTTCTCTTTTGTTATTTCATTCTAAAATATGACAATTCTTTTTATGTTGACTTGTCAATAATATTTTCAAATTTTGATATTTTTGGTCTTTTACTTTTAAATGAAAGTTTTGAAGGTTGTATATTGATTTCTCTGAAATATTTTGTTATGAACAGATACTATACATGTACAGTATAATATTTTTAATTTCAATTGTAATTAAAAATGGATTTTTTTTACCATTTTGCCTGGATCGGATGATACGGAATACTATGGTCTTTTTCCTTTCCAATGGCATAAACAGTTTTATTATTTGTTTCCATATTTTTTTACTTACATCAATACACACATTTTTTTTTTCATGTGTTACATATACTTCTTGAAATCATTCTAAGAACTTGTCCGAATGTCTTTTCTTCCTTTTAAGACAATGGAGATGATTCGAAGGAGTATGACGTCAGCCCTAGTAAAGATTGGAAAACGAGAATACGGACGGTTGGAGTGTGACGTAGCATTGTCAGCCTCACCCACCAAACTCGGCCATAGACCTCTTTTCCAGTTTCCACTAAACTTGTCTCACGTACATTTTCGATATATATGTTACAAGAGTGTCAACTGTTTTATACGTATAGCTGGATGTGTTTTTAATGGAGATATTTTTTTCTTACTAAAGGTTATGTGGTATTTTGCCGACACGGATGTTGATAGGCTCTGGGTGGTGTGTGTGACCACCAATTTTTTTTTTAAAGAAAAAAATTAATATAAATAAGTAAAAATTGTGATAAGTGGTACGTAGGCTCGGATCAAATAGTAATGGAGAGAGAAGAAAACGACTGAAAGAAACTTGAGGGTTCCTCAAAATCACTATGTGGTATTTATCGTAATTCCCTACATGGGCTCGAGAGGTACTGAAGAAATATAGAACTTTTTAATAAATCGTATTTTTCATTCCACTTTAGCAATTTAAAAACAAATGAAGAAAACGCTCCTTTGGCAGCCCTTGTCCCCTTTATATATTGTTTTTCATACAACCGCGCAAATTGGTAATTCCCACAAAAAGAAAAGTTAGACAACCTTAAATATAAATAGAATATTTTTCTTACCCTAACTTATTTAGCCCTCCTGTAGAGTTTGTAGTTCAGCTCAATTTAATTCTCTTTTATTTAGAACAAAATCACATACTAAAATACATGCGAGCAAGGCATACATATATATAAAAGATCGTTTTTCAATTAAGATTAAACGAACTAAAATATGATAGCATATTTTAGTGTTGCATGATGTTGTGTTACGCCAAGCATAATAGATATTTTAAAAGAAAATAATGTTTCGACTTCAGGTAAATTTCATATAAACTAATAACACCCACAATAAAACTAAACAATTAAGAGATTCAACGGCATGTCGATTGCATGCATTTTGGAAAAAGGTCTATAGGAAATTAGAATCTTTGATGGAGAAGGAAATAGTTCTAATTAATTACACTAGCTAGTTGATGATCCAAAGAGGACTAAGGTATCTAGAAATAGTTCTAAATTTCTAATTACTAACTAAAGGTCTAATTAATTAGAGGACTAATTATAGCTAGACTTTCACAGTTTTACGGAAGAAAAATAATTTCGTAAATATTATTGTTATAAATAATAAAGGAATTGAAAATAGCAGATAGAGAGAGTAAATGCTTCTGCCTTCTTGTGTGAGATATACGCAATACGCATAAACGTACAAACATTTACGTATATTTCTATTTGAGTTGTGAGCTGTTTTTTTATTTTGGATGCTATTCCTCTTCCAGCATCTACATGTTACTATGTTAGTGCTCTCGTCTTTTTTTCCTCACTTTAGTTTCCATTATGTACGTAACATTGTGTATATAGATTATATACATTATATTAAACAATTCAGCCATATTAATCGTATAAACTCACAACAGAGAGATGTTGCAACTGAAATCATATACACACATGTGTATCATAATAGTATGCATGATGTGCCTAATGCCAAATTGTAGTAACGATTTTCCAAAACTTATGTAATCCATTGGAATCAGGATTGATTGGTATAATAAATAAGCTATTTAGGCTTTTAATGGAACACTCAGAGTAGAGTGGATCAAGTGCGTCCATTCAACAATCTTTGTGCCAAGAATGGTTGACTTTTTTTCTTCCAATTGAAGTTTCGCACTGGCTACATGGTGCGTTCAATTATGTGTCTTTGAAAAAAAAAAAAAAAACTGAAGATTTTTTATAAATTAATCAATCAATTAATACAATTTTATTTTAAGTAGTTAAGAAATATTTTGGTCATATAAAGTGATAGGAAATTAAATAATATATATTTAATAATTATTATAATACCAACTCAATTTTTGTATAATTCCACACCGTTTGTTTAACATATTTCGTATGTTCCATATTCACCATATATATTATTCTTTTTCGTTTCGTCCGAATCCATTAATTGATCCACAATGTCCGTTTTGATGTAATTATATATTCTAGAACCTTAGCCTACCGAGTGGAAGCACATACGAAGCTTATGAAAAGAGTGTGCACTAAAACTCATGTATAAAAAGAGTCTTATCAATACCAGTACGTACCGATGATCATAGTCTCTGGATATATGTGGGAGTTAACAGCTATAAGAGAGGTGATCATAGTAATAATGAATCTACGATGCTGTAAATTAAATGGTGATAATTAATGTCGATCGAGAGTCAAAATTAGATAAAAATTACAAAGGCTAACTAAGTACTCGTCCTGTTGTCCTATATATATACGTACATAAATCTAAAACGAAAAAAGATATATAACAAAAGAGTTATAATGATTACTTCTTGGTCGGAATCTCACGGATGTTTTATATGCTAGCTCAGAGTAATCATTGAACTGTATTTTTTTCTGAGCTATAATTTGAATTAATTAGTATTAGTCATAACAACTGCTCTAGAAGTGAGCACGTCACTGTTTTAAAGCAACCTAAAACTGTCGAATTCCTAAATCAGAACACTTGTAGAATAATAGAATGATGCCAATAATATAATAATATAATGTTTGAAAGTTTTAATATGTATTAGAAAGTATTTTTATTTAACAGATCCAAACAGGCCATGTAAGACTATAAGAGTCTCTGTTCTTTCTTCAAAAAACGATTCTGGACCTTTAAGAAGAAAATTAAGATGATAAGAGATCATACACGCTCTTATATGGATATAGTCAGTATATATATATATAACCAACCTTAATAACGCTCAATATTCCAGGATTTCCAGCAAAATTAGTTTTTTCTCGATGTAAATAATTTTAGAGAGATAAAAAGGAAAACTAAAAATTGAAGAAACTATATGGAAGAGAAGGTGAGACATCGGTATCACACGGTCATGGAGATCAGATGAGGTACATAAGAAAATTAAGCATATATATACATATATAGACACACACACGCATCCTCTTCTGTCTTGTTTTGGATTGTTTACACGTACGTATGCATGCTGTATGCAATTACGTACACGCACATGTGCATGCTTGTATAAAGTTTAAACTAAAGCTACACATACAGAAGTAATTATATACACACGTATAGCGGTATAGTAATCATGCTTGTTTTTTTGTACAGTGTAGAATTTTTTGATAAAGATGTTGAGTTAATGCATATAAATACCTCGCTTAAAATTTCTGTATAGAATTAATGCATATGTATGTGTGTCATGTTTTTGTTAGATAGACAAGCAAAACATAAATTTTACAATATACTTAAAATGTTAAAGAGGATATAATTGACATTAATGTCATCTTTGAACCAAAATATAAATGGGTTAGTTTGTAAGAAATTAAAAAAACAAGAATAATAATTAGTTAGTTAGTTCCGATGGAATTGAAATTTATACGTAAGATTTAAAAGTAGATAGACAGTTGTAGAAAGAAACAAAAGGAGTAGAGACAGAGATACGAAGGTAGAGGTGCAGACATGAATTATGCATAAATATAGATTCTATCAAAAGAAAAAAAAATGTAGTATAAAAATAGATTAGATAGGGTCCAAACACAAACAATGAATGATGAATGCTAGGGTTCCGGATGCAACGTGATTATGTCGCTAGCCGTAGTGACAGTTCATGAGAGGACAACTTTTATGTTGTTTCTTCCTCTCTCTCTCTCTCCTTCTATGCAATAATTTATAGCACCAAAAGTAAATTAAATCAAACGTAAGTTTTTCTTCAATAAAATTTGCTTACATATACACTACATTTTTTAACTTCAGAATAAACCAAATCAAAAGTATGAAAATGAGGATTAAGAGAGTCTTGAATGGTCGATCAAGGTAAGGAGAGTGACCGCTCAAGCCTCAAGTCAATTGCTGTCTAACTTGTCTTTTGCTTCGATCGGTCAACAAGATGAGAGAGTATTCAGATTCACGATTAACACGGAGGGTTACTGGTCAAGTTTTTGGGTTCACCACACTTAATTCTGATTTTTGATCCACAGGTCTTTATTTGGAACTATTCTTTGATATATTTACGATGGAGCGGTCATGGTAAAACATCCTTTTTAATTATGGCATCGGACTTGAACTTGGTTTCATTCGATTGAACTAACTTTGTTTAGATATTTCTCGACCAAATTGTGTTTGCTTATAAGTTGTATATAGGGACTATTGTCACATGGGTTATACATGCCAATGTTATTATTCCTTTCATTACCTCTCTATCCAACATGGACGGTACATGGCTTTCAATGCTCTCTCTCTCTCTCTCTATCTCTCTCAATGTCATGGATATATCATATATGTATGCTAATTATTTATCTTCGTTTAATTTATTCATAACCAGAATTAATATAACCATCAAATTAATAAAAATTAAATAGTGTAAATGGTTCTCGTAATCTAAAACGTGTATTTATAATTATGCTCATGTTAAGCTGTCTGTACCATTGAGACGAGACACATAACGAAACTTATATAACAACATTACATATATAAAATTCAACGAATGTTAATCAAGAATAAATTGTATTTATTTACTACCAAAGTAGAAAATTGAAACCTTGTTTTAATCTGATGTATGATGTTTTTAATGTCTTAGGAAATCTAATTGATTGTTAATAAAATGGAAATTATGACCAATCGTGCTTGTTATAATGGAGAAATCGCTTCTTCTTTTTTAAATCCATAATCATATATATATATATATGTATATATTGGCTAATTACATAGCCATTTTAGAGATGTATTTACAAAAATGATGTGGTTAAAAATTAGTAAACAAATAGATAATTATACATTTATATATTTTGTCACCGATCAACTAAAATACTATTGTTTTAAATACATCGTATACATTACACTTGAAATCAGCATATATCCACTTATTTACAATTTTATCACCACACTATGTTTACGAATATAATCCAATTTAGACTATTAAGTGCATATATCGATATTTTAATAGCGATGTTTAAATAATGCAGAAAGTTTTAAATAAAAATGGGAAATAACCAATAAGAGAGTATGGGTCGAATAGTATTGATACACCTACCATGTATAATAAAACTTGGAGGGGCCAAATGCAAAGCATATAAATTATCCGGGGCAAATATCAAGGAAATCTAAAGCAAGGTGGAGAAAATAAAATAAAGATAAAATAAAGAAAGAGGAAAGAAGCAGAAGTGGAGCTGCAAAGGCAGTGAGGCAATCATTGCTGGTGAATGTGGATGGGAGCCCACTTTTTCTTTTAATTATTTGTTTTCCTTCTTTTCTTAATTTGTTTCCCATTTCTTATATTATTTCTCCATTTTGTATACATTTTTTCTACTCAAGTGTTTTATTCTTACCAATATTCATGAAAGCGCTATGCGTTAACTAGGCGGTGATCTAATGCCTAACGTCTAAAAAGCCTAATCAGAATTTAGGCGGTTTAGCCATTTAC
>NC_025700.1:16611215-16622252 GCF_000633955.1 Camelina sativa
CTTGGTTTCATTCGATTGAACTAACTTTGTTTAGATATTTCTCGACCAAACTGTGTTTGCTTATAAGTTGTATATAGGGACTATTGTCACATGGGTTATACATGCCAATGTTATTATTCCTTTCATTACCTCTCTATCCAACATGGACGGTACATGGCTTTCAATGCTCTCTCTCTCTCTCTCTATCTCTCTCTATGTCATGGATATATCATATATGTATGCTAATTATTTATCTTCGTTTAATTTATTCATAACCAGAATTAATATAACCATCAAATTAATAAAAATTAAATAGTGTAAATGGTTCTCGTAATCTAAAACGTGTATTTATAATTATGCTCATGTTAAGCTGTCTGTACCATTGAGACGAGACACATAACGAAACTTATATAACAACATTACATATATAAAATTCAACGAATGTTAATCAAGAATAAATTGTATTTATTTACTACCAAAGTAGAAAATTGAAACCTTGTTTTAATCTGATGTATGATGTTTTTAATGTCTTAGGAAATCTAATTGATTGTTAATAAAATGGAAATTATGACCAATCGTGCTTGTTATAATGGAGAAATCGCTTCTTCTTTTTTAAATCCATAATCATATATATATATATATGTATATATTGGCTAATTACATAGCCATTTTAGAGATGTATTTACAAAAATGATGTGGTTAAAAATTAGTAAACAAATAGATAATTATACATTTATATATTTTGTCACCGATCAACTAAAATACTATTGTTTTAAATACATCGTATACATTACACTTGAAATCAGCATATATCCACTTATTTACAATTTTATCACCACACTATGTTTACGAATATAATCCAATTTAGACTATTAAGTGCATATATCGATATTTTAATAGCGATGTTTAAATAATGCAGAAAGTTTTAAATAAAAATGGGAAATAACCAATAAGAGAGTATGGGTCGAATAGTATTGATACACCTACCATGTATAATAAAACTTGGAGGGGCCAAATGCAAAGCATATAAATTATCCGGGGCAAATATCAAGGAAATCTAAAGCAAGGTGGAGAAAATAAAATAAAGATAAAATAAAGAAAGAGGAAAGAAGCAGAAGTGGAGCTGCAAAGGCAGTGAGGCAATCATTGCTGGTGAATGTGGATGGGAGCCCACTTTTTCTTTTAATTATTTGTTTTCCTTCTTTTCTTAATTTGTTTCCCATTTCTTATATTATTTCTCCATTTTGTATACATTTTTTCTACTCAAGTGTTTTATTCTTACCAATATTCATGAAAGCGCTATGCGTTAACTAGGCGGTGATCTAATGCCTAACGTCTAAAAAGCCTAATCAGAATTTAGGCGGTTTAGCCATTTACACTATAAACTAATATATATTTGATATTATATACATAATTATACAAAATATGTATAAGAATAATAAAATATTAAATAAAAAACAAAACAATAGATAAAAATATTATTTCAATTTATTTAAATAACATACTAAACATTTATAATTATGTTTATAGAAATAAATCTTATAAATTTTAAATTTGTGCAATTAAAATTTTAAAAAATATACTAAAATATTGATACTACAATTTTAGGCGGTCAAATCAGTCGTCTAGGCAGTGCTACATCGCCTAGCACCTAGATGGGGTGGAGGCGGACGCCTAGAACACTTTTTCAAACACTAATTCTTATATATAAATGAGATGAGTTGGAAAATAGTGCATAGTAAAACTAGTGTATTCAATACTATAAAAAGCAGGGATATTTAATCCCTACTTTGATTTGGTTTCGTTTCAATCCCTACATTGATTTGGTTTCGTTTCAATTTTTTTCTCTCTTTAACATTCATATCAGGAATAGTTATACTTAAATTTGATTTAACATAGTATGTATTGTTTATGATTATTCGAATTCTAGATATAAATCAATTATAGTTTAAGAAAACCTTTGTGTGTGTGTGTTTTATTTTTTTTGACATTCAATATTAAATGACCTTTGTTAACGCGCAGTAATGTTTGAAATAGGGTTCGTGATTGATGGTAAAATTTGTAGATTCAATCAAAAGGAGAACATAAAAAATGAAAGAAATTTGAGAAAAGATAAAAAATAATTTGACTTGACTAGAAGAGGGGTCCATAAGTGAGGGGATGAGGCTATGGTCGCTGTCTTTAGAGAGTGAATGATGCAGAGGACACGCACGTGGAGTCTGTTTCATCCTACTGTCCATCTCTTATTTAATTTACTATATACATACTCTCATTTCTTCTTCTTAGTGTATTTTTTTAATATATAGTTTTTGTTGTCAAATTTGTATTTTACAACCTTAAAAGTATATTTAGACAGATAGATTGATGTATAATAACGGAAAACCTTGGTCATCCAGAAAATGCTATGTCCCACGGGACTATTAAACTATTCTTGTCTTTCCAACATTTATATCATCACATGTTAATTTTTATATATTTAAATCGTTTCTAACCAAACTAAGTTTATTTACAATCTACTAAATTTATAGGAGTGGATCAATATAAAACCATTATAATAATGACCTAAACCGTCCTTAAATTGTTTAGAGTTGATCATCATGGACTAACCAGGATGTTGGGATCCAAGTATAGTTGTTGAAAAATATTAGATTCTAAAATAAGATTTTGATTAGTAAAATTTTGTGGTCCTAAAACCTTGTTTGAAGAGGAGAAATGACTTGAAAAGAATTAATGAGTGATTAATTAGTCGACACGGCTGACTTTGAAGTTCCTAATTGTTGTTATTAGTCGGAGACACCAAATCTCGAAACCAATTGTCGACTATCTACATTCTCCTGTTGGTTGATTTTTTTTTATATATATTTAAACTTGATTTCTACTAGAAAATGCATCTGATTTTTTTTAATATATAATCTTCATAATACATCGACTTTACTTTTCACCATAAATTTACATAGAATATAGATAAAGAAGTCTTTAAACTCCTATGGATGTATATATGTAAACAAAATAATACTACTATATTGAACTGCCTATATGAATAATCATCACATTTGAAATGAAACTTCTTCATCACTACTTATAAAACTTTCGTAAATTTGTTATTAAAAAAAAATCAAATGTTCTGTCCACATCAGAGTATCGAAAATAATTTTCTAAATTTAGTGCTACATCTTTTAACGACAATTGTATGTCAATGAGATAATACCAATGGTGGAAACAAAAGAGAAGCATTACAAATTTACTTTAATATACAAATCTATAAAGCACTATAGTATAAGATTTTTTATCTTCTGTATAAGTTATACCGTATAAATATAATATATGGTCTTTTAAAATAATAGTAGTATTAATATCAAACTGGTAACTCATTCAAGACGAGAAAAATAGAAAATCCATCTGTCACATAAAAAAAGCAGTTGGATTCTATTATATCATGTGGATCTCGTGAACTACCATAGAGCCAAAGGATTAATCACTGTCAATAATAATTCTATCTATTTATTATTCTGTTGTCACATATGTACAAAATATCGTATGTAAAACTTCTGAGTTCTGTCTGAATCGCTGAAATTTTCGCTAAATGTGCGCAATTAATTTCCCCGATCGCTTGAAGTTAACAGTTACGACGAAAACACTCTGACGTCAGTTTTTAAATTATTGGAAAGAATGAAAAAGAGTGTTCGTCTCGATATCGAATAGGGTTGTATTATTAGTTATTAGTTTATTACTAATCAAACACAATAAATACGAACACCACCGTTTATTTTCTCACTCATTTTGATCACTGTACGTTTACGTAACACACCACACACCCCCAAAAATAAAAATAAAACACATCTTATATATTTGAATATTTTGTACAGATTGGAGAACCACGTAGCCCCATCTCTTTTATTTCCAAAAATGACGAGAAATTCTCAAAGGGAATAGTTTATAATGTAAATAAAATTCCATAAATAAAAAAACAAAAGATATAAAGCAGCAAGAAAAAAAAATTAAAATAAAAGTCCATGCTTTCATATTCATTGCTTTAATCTCTCTCTCTCTCTCAGACATAGACACACAGCTAAGCTTCCCATCTGAAAGGAGTTTCATGTCCTTAAGGACCATATTATAACCTCTCTCTATCTCTCTCTCTCTAAAAAGAAGCAGCAAAAAAACAGAGATTTATAGAGAGAGAGATTACTATGGCTCACATAAAGATCTAACAGAGACAGTGGTATAGTCCCACTTCCCCACCACCTAAGCTTCGATCATCATCATCATCATGGATCCGGATCCGGACCATAACCCGAATCATCGGCCCAACTTCCCTCTCCAGCTTCTTGATTCTTCTTCCTCCTCTTCCACTTCCTTAGCCATCATCCCTGCTTCTTCCGAACTTAGCTCCGAGCCTAAGAAGCCTCCTCCTAAGCGAACCTCTACCAAGGACCGACACACCAAAGTCGAAGGCCGAGGCCGTCGGATCCGTATGCCTGCCATGTGCGCTGCTCGTGTCTTTCAGCTCACACGTGAGCTTGGCCACAAGTCTGACGGTGAAACCATCGAGTGGCTACTTCAGCAAGCTGAGCCGGCTGTTATAGCCGCTACAGGGACTGGAACCATTCCGGCTAACTTCACTTCTTTAAACATATCACTTCGTAGCTCAAGATCCTCTCTCTCTGCTGCTCATCTTCGTACAACTCCTAGTAGCTATTACTTCCATTCTCCTCATCAGTCCATGACTCATCTTCAGCATCATCATCAGCAACAGGTTCGTCCCAAGAACGAGTCACATTCTTCGTCTTCTTCTTCTTCACAGCTCTTAGATCACAACCAAATGGGGAACTATCTAGTACAATCAACTGCTGGATCTTTGCCTACGAGCCAAAGTCCTGCCACGGCGCCGTTTTGGAGTAGTGGTGACAACACACAGAACCTATGGGCTTTTAATATCAACCCTCACCATTCCGGTGTTGTCCCCGGAGATGTTTATAACCCGAACGGTGGTGGTGGTAGCGGCGGTGGAGGTGGCGGTGGTGGTGGCGGTGGTGTCCATCTTATGAATTTTGCAGCTCCGATTGCTTTGTTTTCTGGACAGCCTTTGGCGTCTGGTTATGGAGGAGGTGGCGGCGGTGGAGAAAATAGTCATTATGGGGTTTTAGCGGCGTTGAACGCTGCTTACCGGCCGGTGGCTGAAACGGCGAACCATAACAACAACCAACAAAACCGAGACGGAGAGCATCATCACAACCATCAAGAAGATGGAAGCACCAGTCATCATTCCTAGGCAAACACACACAAACATATATATTCTGTGAGATTTATTTTTTTTTGGTCCTTTCGTTTGTTTGTTTGTTCTTAACAAGCGTGTTTTTTTCGCATTGCTTTTTGTTTCTTCACTATTTCATATATTTTTTTCTTTCGAAATTCTAAGAGCTCTGATCGGATTTTATCTTTATTCTTCTGATTAATGTATTGAGTAAGTATGAACGTGATTATCCATATATCTTAGTACGTATGTGGATTTTGCTATTAAGCTCTTTTCTTCGTTTTTTGTTTTCTAGAGGTTTTGGCCTCATTAAGTAGTACATTTGTCTTGTCAAATGTTTGTCTCCCTTTGAGTGTGAGAGTTTTCTAATGAGACACACTACTTGATTAGGGTTTTGGAACAAGTTTTCTATAATGTGTCTTATATTATTGTATATATCAGTACGGCTAGTCAATAAGATATTATAAATTATCAATTAATCTCTTCGTTCATGGTTTAATTCTTTCGACTACATTGTCTCGGAGAGGTACATATTACGTTGGTTATCTCCTTTGATCTATTATTTTCTCATTATGAATCACATCTTGGTCTGATCAATATTGGCTGGTCTATCATTGTTTGATGGTAATTAACTATAATAATATTTTGTTGACATGTTTAGTAATAAAATCATATTGTTCAAGTTAAGCATTAAAATGTGATTGGTTGGTTAATATAAGTGTGTTGATGACGAGTGGATATCCATTATCTTGTAGATATGATGCCATATTAATGCCAGTAGGTCTTTCTATACGCTTCGTTTGGGATGCGTTCAATATATTCAATTTATAGCCGTTGCATAATTTTTATGGCATTTATTTTGCGAGAATGCATGGTCTGTATAGTTCTATTTCGGATCAGCAATGAAACGTAAGATACAAGAAGTAGAACTTAAAAAATATTTATAGATCCATATGGTCGGAACTCGGAACTAATTAGGTCTTGTACGTGCTACATTTGAGGACTCATGATTTTTAATCTCCGGATCAGGGAAACTTATTATCAACTTTAATTCTTGTTATATGGAAATGTATATATATATATATATATATATATATTTTTTTTTTTGGCATACATGGAATTGTGTTTACATATGTAAAAGTTTTGTGAATCTTCGGACAGCCAAAAGTATCACCAAGATATTCAGTCTATATATGCTAACATTTGAAGAAATATATTTATACTGAAAAGTGAAAACAATACACAGTATGTCTAGAACGAAATTTATTGAATGGTGATTTATGTTTCTCTGCATGCATATATGTAATAAGCAAGTTAAAAAAACTCATGATGATTATAAAATTCCAGCTTTATCTTTCGATGGATGAAACATCGATTATATGTAATCTATAATGAGGACATGGGATACCTCGCTTGAAGATGTAAAATTAGCCAGGAAATTTTCATCATACGGAAAATACATAAGCACATGTAACATGCGTAAATCGTAATAACCATATCGCTGCATCTTGTGTCGGTCTACATTATTAGTTTTATGTTTTCTATTTATGTACATACGGTCTTCCCATGCATAGGTATACATATATAGAGAAACGAAGGTATAATAGACCTAAGCTGTATATAAATCAGAGATATCAACGAGCATGGGAATTGAGGCGTTAACAATTTTAAAATAATACACACAGCTCATTATATATACAATTAATTAATATTCTGCTAATAGAAACAAATTATTGTTCTGTATAAAACCAAATATGTATATATTTTGAAAATAATACTTGAAGTTTCTGTAGATCGGTGTGAACCATTCCTTGACATCATAGGCCTGTCGGTTATATAATCTCATCCATATGTTATGTCAATGAATTAATCTGTTAAATAAAGGAAATTATCAAGCATTTTTACTAGAATATGCGATATATATATATTTTTTATCTCAATAATATGACCAATAAGCTAAAAGTACATTAGATTTCATGGTGATAGAAAAAAATACATATAGACACAGACACACAGATGATCTCATGAATCTTCTTTGATATTTGTATATTATTGTTTACGTATTACTTTTATAGATGATAAACATATAAGATACGAGAGTCATGACCGGTCATTGTTTTTATGTCGGCGTTTTATTTTATACTAAAAAGAATAGGAAAGGGCACAAGTAGAAGTAGTAGTATAATCTGGCATTACCCAATAGGTCCAAAAGGAATTAAAATGTCTCTAAAGTATGCTTAAAATATAGATGTATGGATCTACGTAGTTATATATACCCCATATAGAAGAGTGTATTCGTTGTTCTTGATCTGGAAAAAGATTAGATGATCATCATTCCATCACTTGCTTCTCTATTATGTTTAATCAGGCTACGCTAATACAATCATTCGTCATCTAATTCACGATAATCATTTTATATATTTCTAGAAGAAATAATGATAAAAAGAATACTGTAAAGGCATAAAATACCATATAGTATATCATTATCAATACTTAAGACATAAATTTCGAATACCAAAGAAAAGTCTTTATATGGTTGGTTTCAACCTTTTTCTGTTTCATGATTGATAATGATATTAAAACAAAACAAAAAACTACAGACGAATCCTTTGTGCTCAGGCCCAGTTGGAATATCCTCCAGCTCCATTAATTGATATGAGGTAGATAGAAAACATGGGCTCCTGTAAGGCCTATCCAACTATTAGATTTTTTTTTGTAAGCCCATGTTGGATTAAGCTGACAAGAACGTCAAGTGTATATGGTCTTTTCCAAGGCACACAACCAACTCTAGAATCTAGAGATTAATTGGAGACCAGACTTGGGAGAATGGACCATCGATCAAGATTAAGTTACTATTTTTTAAAAATTGTAGTAACATTCAAAATTATAATAGCTTTTTTTATAGAAACATATAAATTGATATAAGGAAAAAATTACAAGTAATATTTCAAATTTCCAACAGATGTGGTTGGAAAGGAAATAAAATTGTCCATAATAAAGTTTTTCGTTGCCTCTTTTTTACCCCAAAATTTTGAAAAGTAAATAATAGATAAAAAAAAAAAAAAGTGAAGGGAGTGGTCATAAAAGTCCAAGAAAGGTCTAAGTGAAACCTGGCCTCCACTTTTGTTGTTTCCACTCCTACAGTGAGAGAAAGAGAGAAGAAAAAAAAAAAAAAGGGGAAAGCTTTAGAAGTTGGAAGAGTTCAACTGGAGAGTAATAATAATGCCTTCAAATTCTGGAGATGATAATGTTCTTCAAGTTCTCATCAAGAACTTTGATGTCCTTGCTCTGTAAATCTCATTCTCCTTGTTCTTTATTTCTCTTTACAGATCCTATCTTGTCTTTATATATTTTGTGTGTTAATTAGATCCTATCTTGGTTCCTTAGTTTTATTTCTACTGGGTTTAGCTACATTGAAACCCTCTTTAGATTAGTACTAATTTATGAAGTTTTGTCTTTCTGGATACTTACTGTGTTCTTGCTTTTGCAGCCCATTGGTTACTCTTGTCTACCCTCTGTAAGTTAAAACTTCTCTCTCTCTCTCTCTCTCTCTCATATGATTTGGGTTAAATCTGTTTGATAGGGCTAGTTCAAAGATTTAATGGTTAGCAAAGAACTCACTTTCTTGGCCAATCTTTCCTTCAGATTTGTTGTGTGAACATTTGAAAATTTTGGGGTTAAAGAAATAGATAAACAAAACCTTTTTAAGACTTTGATCCTCTGTCATTAATGAATAAAAAAAAGTATTCAGATGCACGTATACCCACACAAACCCACTTAGAATACAAGACACGAGGCATTACACTTTTATAAGATAAGTTCGTGTGTTGTAACATGTAATAATTATGTTATGTTGAAATGAACAGATATGCATCAGTGAAAGCAATAGAGACAAGATCATTACCAGAAGATGAGCAATGGCTCACTTACTGGGTTCTCTACGCACTCCTCTCTCTCTTTGAACTCACTTTCTCCAAACCTCTCGAATGGTTAGTGTGTGATTCATTAACACTTCAATACTTTCTCCTTACGTAATTAGATAACAATACTTATTAGTTTTTTGTTTTTGTTAATCATATAAGGTTTCCGATATGGCCATACATGAAGCTGTTTGGGATATGTTGGTTAGTGTTACCACAGTTTAACGGAGCACAACATGTTTACAAACATTTCGTAAGACCATTCTACAGAGATCCTCAAAGAGCAACCACCAAGATTTGGTATGTTCCTCACAAGAAATTCAATTTCTTCCCTAAACGAGACGACGACGACATCCTCACTGCTGCTGAGAAATACATGGAACAACACGGTACCGAGGCGTTTGAGCGAATGATCGTTAGGGTAAGTAAAATTCACATTGCTCATATATACTTAAAAATGTTACATACTACACATAATGATGGTATATTAGCTAATGTAATGTTGTGTTTTTCTTTTTGTGTGTGGATGCAGAAGGATAGTTATGAAAGAGGGAGGAGTACTAGAGGAGCCAATCATTACATGATCTTTGATGATGACTATAGGTACTAAAGTTACCACCATGTTACATTGGTCTTGGTCTCGGTCTGTTCTTAAACCCGGTTTAGCTACTTTCAGTTTATATATTGTCTGTCTCTATGGTTTTTTAAAAATAATTTGCCAGGATTATGTATAAGCTTAAGCTCTATCTAGTAAACATGAGTTTGCTAAAGTTTCAAGTTCGGTTAAAATATTCCACTCAAGACTAATATAGAATTCAATGTTATTGGCAAAAAAAAAAAAAAAATTCAATGTTAACACCTACTACATCTTTTAGTTTGTTTATTTTGTGGAAAAAGAACAAGAAAAACATTTCCTGTTTTGTGTGAGTGTGTAAGCATAACTTCAAGTCAAAATTCGTAGGACCAGTTCTGTCCGTTTTTGTCGCTGTTGTGTAGTACTTTGATGAAAAACAAATGATTAGAAATATCTAATTATTATCTTGTAACGAGTTGGGCTTATGGGCTGGGCGTAGATTAATTATTAACGATATGCGAGCATATAGTTATGGAAAAATGAAATTAAAAGTAGAATAAAGAAAGGTTTTGAATACGGGAGCGAAGCATAGGCGTATAGGTTCTCTCAAATCACGACAAGCCTCTCAAAACTTTTGCTCCTCCATCCTCATCGCCGGCGATCGACGACGGTACAGGCTTCTACGTCCGGCGAGGCTGGTTTTCGTTTTCGCATTTGACACTTATCGAGGTTTTCAGATTATTAGGATCGAAACCAGAGTCGTCCCCTGTGTCATTTTGGCTTTCGATATTAAGAATAGGATTTGAGAATTTTGGTGAACAGGCGATTGGGAAAGCTAGGGGATTTATAGAGTGGATTCGTTGTTTTTGTTTTAATGTACATTTTGGACTTGAGGGTTTGGGGATTTTGTAAATTATTTCAATTTTGAAGGGATTCTAACTTGTAGAATGGGTTAGATAAGATTAGGAATGATTGGAACGAGATTAGAGTAATGTTAAACGGTTTGGTTGAGAATTATGATTCCAATTCAAAAGGGGATTAGCTCTTTGCAGCAGCTTCATCAATGGCTGATTCCTTGAGAATTAGTCTCTCTGAAAGAGACGTCGAACAGGTACCTTTACTCTTTTTTCAGCTGTGTCTTTATGTCATTTCTTGATAGTTAGTATGGTTTGAAGCAGTGTATTTTATACCATTGTGTAATGATTTTTTCCAGGCCATTACGTCTCTTAAGAAAGGGTCGTACTTGCTGAAATACGGACGTAGAGGGAAGCCTAAGTTTTGTCCATTCCAGCTCACAAGTGTAGGATTTT
>NC_025700.1:16623431-16655459 GCF_000633955.1 Camelina sativa
AGTCTTCTTGTTTTACTCATGTATATTATATGTGATATATAGGATGAGTCTGCATTAGTATGGTACTCTGGAAAAGAAGAGAAGCAGATTAAGCTGAATCAAGTCCAGAGAATTGTTCCTGGACAACGCACGGTGAGTTTTTCTCTGCAATATGCATGTTTCGTTCACAAAACAAGTACAGTTTCTTAATTATAAGTTAGAGTCTGAAGTATGTTTATATCCCCATTTCGACTATTGCTACTTTGTAAGATGGTCTCACGTTCTATTGGCGTCAATACATATTTTTACCATTCTTCTTTCTTCGACTTGTTCTTGCTTTCATCTTAGACTCAATGGCTAAATTTTTTTTTCAGGCTACATTTAAGAGATATCCACGCCCTGAGAAAGAGTATCAGTCATTTTCGCTTATATGTCCCGACAGGTCCTTGGATTTGGTGAGTTTTCGTGCCATTTGCCAATTGTAGAAAAGCATTTAGAGAGTTCATAATTCATCTTGACCTTGTTGACGATGTTTTGAGCAGATATGTAAAGACAAAGATGAAGCAGAAGTTTGGGTTGTTGGTTTGAAGGCATTGATTACTCGATTAAAAGTCTCCAAATGGAAAAACACTATTAAACCTGAGATCACTTCAGCGGAATGTCCAACCCCTCATGCTCGAAGAATGTCTCCGTTTGTAACAATTCTTGTGAGTCACACCACGTTTTATGTTTTTAAGAATTTGAACAAACATCTTAATACTTTGCATCATCGTACTACAGGATCAAGTTACTCAACCCTCTACTGAGACGTCTGCACCTAATCGGTTGGGAAAAGTGTTTGCTGACATTGTCTCAATAACTGCACCCGCCAGTAACAATCAAACAGAAGCCAATGCCAACACCTTCTCTCCATTTTCTCCAGCTCCGTCAATTGTTGAAAATTCAAATTCACGGTTCTCGACCAGTGACCCAGTTCGGATCAGTCTATCTAGCGTTGTGAGCACCTCTAGCCATGGTTCATGTCACGAAGACTTTGATGCCTTAGGTGATGTTTTTGTCTGGGGTGAAGCTATATATGATGGTGTACTGAGCGGTACTGGAAAGTCACTGAACTCCACGACAGAGGATGCCCTTTTACCAAAAGCATTAGAGTCAACAATAGTTCTTGATGCCCAAAACATTGCATGTGGTAGGTGTCATGCGGTTTTAGTTACCAAACAAGGAGAGATCTTCAGTTGGGGCGAGGGAGCAGGAGGAAAGCTAGGGCACGGCATAGAAAAAGATGCCCACCAACCAAAGTTCATTAGTAGTGTCAGAGGAATTGGTTTCAAATCTGTAGCCTGTGGGGATTTCCATACATGCGCTGTTACTCAATCCGGTGATCTTTACAGTTGGGGTGATGGCACTCATAATGTCGATTTGCTTGGGAACGGGAATGAATCCAGTTGTTGGATTCCCAAGAGAGTGACTGGTGGCTTACAAGGAACTCATGTATCGTATGTCGCTTGTGGTCCATGGCATACAGCAGTAGTTGCATCGTCAGGTCAATTGTTCACGTTTGGAGATGGATCTTTTGGTGCTCTGGGTCATGGAGACCGGAGAAGCACAAGTGTGCCACGTGAAGTTGAAAGCCTAAGTGGACTAATGGTAGTGAAGGTTGCTTGTGGCGTTTGGCATACAGCTGCAGTGGTAGAAGTGACTAATGAAGCATCTGATGCAGAAGTTGGCTCTTCATGCGGGCAAGTCTTCACATGGGGGGACGGCGAAAAAGGCCAGCTTGGTCATGGTGATTATGATGCAAAACTACTTCCCGAGTGTGTAATCTCATTGACGAATGAAAATATCTACCAAGTTGCGTGCGGACATAGTCTCACGGTTTGTCTTACATCCACAGGACATGTGTATACAATGGGTAGCACGGTTTATGGCCAGCTGGGAAATCCTACAGCCAAGGGAAACTTTCCTGCACGTGTTGAAGGAGACATAGTAGAGGCTTCTGTGGAGGAGATTGCGTGTGGTTCTTATCATGTTGCAGTCTTGACATCGAAATCAGAAATTTACACATGGGGAAAGGGATTAAATGGCCAGTTAGGCCAAGGAAACGTTGAGAACAAAATGGAACCAGCGGTTGTGGGATTTCTGAAAGAAAAGCAAGTGAAGGCTATAACATGTGGATCAAACTTTACTGCTGTGATTTGTGTTCACAAATGGGTACCTGGATCTGAACATTCTCTATGTGCTGGTTGCCGCAATCCCTTCACCTTTAGAAGAAAACGCCACAACTGTTACAACTGTGGTCTGGTATTTTGTAAAGTATGCAGCAGTAGGAAGTCTCTGAGAGCTGCTCTGGCACCTGATATGAACAAACCATATAGAGTGTGTTACGGATGTTTTACCAAACTGAAGAAGTCTAGAGAATCATCTCCTTCTACACCAACTTCACAGGCCAGACACTTTTTGAACATGCGGAAATCAACAGATGTTCCAGAAAGAGACAGCTTAACTCAAAGATTCCTCTCAGTGCATTCCAGAATATCGTCTGCTGACTCTTTATTGCATTACGGTGAAAGAAGGCACCACAAACGAGACTTAAAATCTGAATCAAATAACCGTAATGTCTTTCCTTTCATGAATGGCAGTTTACAGCCTCTTGGTTCACCATTATCCAAAGGATCAACAGCCTTGCCGAAAATTCCCAAGGTTAAAATTCCTGGTTCAGGAGTGAGCTCTCGCACAGCGTCCCCTGTTTCAGTAAAGTCAACTAGTCCACGTCGATCTTATGAAGTTGCAGCTGAGGAATCTAAACAAATAAAAGAAAGTTTTAGTCAAGAAATGGCAGGTCTAAAGGAACAGGTAGTGGTTTCTAACCATATCTATATTCAGCTGTAGATCATCACATCAAAAGCAAATGCTTCTAGACCTAAAAGAATGTTTCTGTTCACTGAACATTGTAGGTAGAACAACTTAATTTCAAAACCCACCAACTTGAAGAGGAACTCGAAAAAACTAGAAAGCAGTTGAAAGTGGTTACTGCAATGGCAGCAGATGAAGCAGAGGAAAACAGATCTGCAAAGGAGGTTATTAGATCTCTGACCACTCAGGTTTGACATTTTCCAGACTCAAACTCAGTCATTCGTCTGTTTCCTATATCGGTCACCCATAATTTAACTATGGTCTTTTCAGATGAAGGAAATGGCTGAAAAACAATCTCAACAGGATGGTATTAGCACTAACTCAAAGCACACAGACAAAGAGACATCAGGGACATTAACTCAGACTAGTAGCCAAACACATATAAGAAGCATGGTTTCTCATGATAGTCAAAATAACCTAACAAGTAGGAGCTTAGCTAACGGGCATAGGAAACACAGTGAGAAGCCAGAGAGAGTTGTGCAAGACGAACCAGGAGTGTATTTAACATTGTTGTCTTTACCTGGTGGTGGTAATGAACTTAAGCGTGTCAGGTTCAGGTATATGATTGCTTCTTATCTCCTTATGATATACCTAAGCAAAACAACATGACATATTATGTTATATGTTATATCTCTTTCAACCTCGCTAAAGACTTTGCTTTTATCGCAGCCGGAAACAATTCACTGAAGAACAAGCGGAGAAATGGTGGGGTGAGAATGGAGGTAAAGTGTGTGAACGCCACAACATTCTAGTGTCTTAGGACTCATGTGTCTTGCTACAATAGAAAATGACTAACAAAGATAAAGGAATGATAGTGACGTATAGAATATATAGAGAAGAAACACATGGATGCAGATTTGGAACATGGTGTTTTCTGCTGTTCATAGAAGAAAAAAATGTTTGATGTAAATTATATTAATTTACTCTTTTATGAATATTTTCTGTTTGCGAAGTTAAGATATACAAACTCCTAATCAGAGCAAGCAGATACTTAATTGCCATGCTTTAAACCAAAAGGTCAATCACACTCACACAACTAAGAAAGTAATCTCAACGGTTTCACTTTTGCTAGTCCATGATTTTTTTAAAACTCTCTCTTTCTGCCATGAACTGATAAAAACATTCCTCAAAATCCGAGTCGGTTGTTCAAGAAGACGTAACGTATTGAGTAATGATATGCAAGAAAAGAAAGCGGAAAAAAAATCTAAATTTTCAAAATTTCCAAAAAAAAAATATCAGACTTTTAGGATACCGAAACTAAAAAAACAAAAAGGTACACAAACAGAAAAGGAAATATACCAATTTATGATATTGGTAATTGTTACAAACGAATGTCAAAGAAAAATCCCAAACCCCTGAACGGCTGAACCCTTTCATCTTCCATCGTTTCATTCAATCTTCAGAGTTCCGAGGTATCAGGTATGGTTCTGATCTTTGTTTATTTTCACCGATTTGATTTGAAAACTTACATTTAGGTGTTTGAATCCGTCAATTGTCAAAAAGACATGAACCGTGTTCTTTATTTTTTTCTCGTTAGCCTTGTTGCTTACACTTCCTTCATGTTTCTCCTAAAAACCCTAATTTCGGTTCTATATATACCATATAGCTTGACTAAATCCTTAACTCTGTGTGTGTATGTTGCAGAATCATGGCTACAACAAGACTTAACNAAATGACTAACAAAGATAAAGGAATGATAGTGACGTATAGAATATATAGAGAAGAAACACATGGATGCAGATTTGGAACATGGTGTTTTCTGCTGTTCATAGAAGAAAAAAATGTTTGATGTAAATTATATTAATTTACTCTTTTATGAATATTTTCTGTTTGCGAAGTTAAGATATACAAACTCCTAATCAGAGCAAGCAGATACTTAATTGCCATGCTTTAAACCAAAAGGTCAATCACACTCACACAACTAAGAAAGTAATCTCAACGGTTTCACTTTTGCTAGTCCATGATTTTTTTAAAACTCTCTCTTTCTGCCATGAACTGATAAAAACATTCCTCAAAATCCGAGTCGGTTGTTCAAGAAGACGTAACGTATTGAGTAATGATATGCAAGAAAAGAAAGCGGAAAAAAAATCTAAATTTTCAAAATTTCCAAAAAAAAAATATCAGACTTTTAGGATACCGAAACTAAAAAAACAAAAAGGTACACAAACAGAAAAGGAAATATACCAATTTATGATATTGGTAATTGTTACAAACGAATGTCAAAGAAAAATCCCAAACCCCTGAACGGCTGAACCCTTTCATCTTCCATCGTTTCATTCAATCTTCAGAGTTCCGAGGTATCAGGTATGGTTCTGATCTTTGTTTATTTTCACCGATTTGATTTGAAAACTTACATTTAGGTGTTTGAATCCGTCAATTGTCAAAAAGACATGAACCGTGTTCTTTATTTTTTTCTCGTTAGCCTTGTTGCTTACACTTCCTTCATGTTTCTCCTAAAAACCCTAATTTCGGTTCTATATATACCATATAGCTTGACTAAATCCTTAACTCTGTGTGTGTATGTTGCAGAATCATGGCTACAACAAGACTTAACGCCTCTCTTTGCCACTTCCCATCAAGCACAAGACTTTATAGCGAGAGCTATCTCGGTCTGAGACCGACCGTGAGGATTAGTTATGCCCGAAACCTAACCGCTCCACGTGGCTATCTTGCTGTAAAAGCAAACGGAGATCTAGCTTCCGTGGTGTCTGCCGCGGCTGCTGTAAAGGAGATGGTAAGAAGAGAGAAGTATCCAGAAGAATCAATTGGTTTCGTGGGCGAGATGAGACTCGTGGCGATGAGATTGCACACTAGAGATCAGGCAAAGGAAGGAGAAAAAGAATCTAAATCTCCAGACGAAGGTCCTGTGGCTAAATGGGAGCCGACTGTGGAAGGGTACTTGCAGTTTCTTGTGGATAGTAAATTGGTTTACGATACGCTTGAAGGGATCATCGACGAATCCGATTTCCCAACTTTTGAGTGTCTTATGAATTTTGAAGTATCATGTTGTTTCATTTAAAGAGTTTGACGTGGTTTGGAAAAGATAGGTCTTGTCTTTATAATGTTTTAAATGTGTAACATTTTGTCCAAAACCTCTGTTTTTGTTTACGATTAGATGCGGTGTTCAAGAACACGGGATTGGAAAGAGCTGAGAAACTTGGGAAGGATTTGGAGTGGTTCAAGGAACAAGGTTATGAGATTCCAGAGGCAATGGCTCCTGGTAGAACATATTCTGAGTATTTAAAAGTTTTAGCAGAGAGGGATCCTGAAGCATTCATTTGTCACTTTTACAACATTTACTTTGCTCATAGCGCCGGTGGCCAAATGATTGGTACAAAGGTAAAGAAGAAGAAAAACTTTCTGCACTAAACTCACTTGGAAGTTGTAACTAGTTTTTGAAACTTAACAAGTTTAATTTGCAGGTATCGAAGAAGATACTCGATGGTAAAGATCTTGAGTTCTATAAATGGGATGGCCAACTATCTCAGTTGTTGCAAGATGTGAGGCAAAAACTGAACAGCGTTGCAGAGGTATTGAACATATATAGATAACACTATCTTGACCAAGAAAGATTAAAAGTTAGGTGCATTCTAATGGCTAATGTGATATTTGAATGTGCAGTGGTGGACAAGAGATGAGAAGAGGCATTGTTTGCAAGAGACTGAGAAATCGTTCAAGTTCTCTGGTGAGATTCTTCGTCTCATATTGTCCTGATTTGTTTCACAAACTCTTCAAATATTCAATAAAGCATTTTGCTAGTTTGTGGAGTTTATAAAATCAAGAGGACAAAAGTTTGGTTTTGGTGGAACTGACTCACTCAGTACAATTCGGAATTTTTTTAATGTACTTTGTCCCCATGAAATAATCTAGAGAACAAACAATGTAACATTCTAAAATATAAATTTATGTATGTGAATTATTTTATTTTTGTTGGGAAATTGATACGAACACTCGTTATTACACAATACACACATTGTATGACACACACACTTAGCGATCTTAATAGAAATATTTAGTGTACACTCAAGCAAGTATTCAAAGTTGAAGTTTTACCGTGTTTGGAGAGGAAACAATGGTTCAACATCTGACCAAGAGGAAGACGACCCTGCAACAATATTGTATTGAGAAGCTGGAGCGGTGACTACTACATTGTTCCCTGATTCAACACGTATGATATCTTCCACAACTCCTCTGTTTTCTTCTTCCTCTTCCTCGTTCTCGCTAATATGCTCTTGCGGTTGCATATCTCCAGAAGACATACGAATATTATCAAGCTCCATTGACACTTCTCTCATGCTTGGTCGTTTCCTCCCTTTCAGATTGAGACACTTCCTTGCAACTTTTGCCGCTGCAGTCACTTGATTTAACTCGCAACCATCTCTTATTCGAGCATCGATAATGTCCAATAGTTTGTTTTCTTTCATTGCTTGAATAAAATAAGTTGCCAATGTCCTGTTTGCTTGAGACCGCAAAAAGGAAATGGACTTTTCTCCGGTTATCAACTCGGCTAGCACAACCCCGAAGCTGTAGACATCACTTTTGTCTGTGAACTGGCTAGATTGAAAGTACTCTGGATCCATATATCCTACCGTACCTGAAACTACCGTTGTCAAGTGGGTATGATCCACTGTTACCGATCTTGAAGTTCCAAAGTCAGATACCTTGGCTCGATATTTCTCATCCAACATTATGTTTGTCGACTTGACATCTCTGTGATAGATTGGAGATGATGCATACGAGTGCAAGTATGAGAGAGCTCCTGCAACATCTATAGCCATGCGGAGACGCACTTTCCAAGTAGCCATCGTGTTATCATCAAACTCATCATGAAGATGCTCGAAAAGGTTACCATTAGGAATAAACTCATAGACAAGAACTGGGACATTTGTCTCAAGGCAACATCCCAAGAGTTTCACGATGTTCCTATGGTTGATCTGTGAAAGAATGACAACCTCATTGATGAACTCTTCTAGCTTGTCTTCATCCACCACTTTGGATTTTTTTACTGCTACAATCCTTCCATCGACAAGCATTCCCTTGTATACAGTACCTTGACCACCCTGACCAAGTATTCTATCTGAACTGAAGTTTTCAGTCGCTTTCTCCAAATCCTTCGAACCGAACACTTTTGTAGTCTCGACAGTGCCTTCTACGGAAGTCAACAATAGACCCCCATTACGCTTGAAGAACTTCTTCTTTTTGTTTAACTCTCTTTGCTTTTTAATAAACTTGTATAAAAAGTATATTCCACCAACAAAGAGCAGTGAGCCGAAACTAGCTCCAAGTCCTGGAAACTCAAAAAAGAAAATGTTGGTCATCACCATTGTAAAAGGCAAAAAGGGCGTTAAATGGAGACACGCACAAATTTGGGATAAAATAAAAATTCCCTCAACTTACCTATAGCAAGTGGCCGATGATTTGAGTACACACAGTCAAAGCTTCCGTGCAAATTGACACAAGAAGCGCGTGGGCCACAGAAAGTTGAAGTTCCATCAGATAGTTTTACTTGGCATTCATTAAAATCTGGTTTTCAAAATATAAGGATTGTAATTAAATGATGATTTCATAAAGTTAATTTGATCATGATCATAGAAAATTTCAATAAAAACATGAACTATAACCACAATTACTAACCTTTGCATCCGTCCAAAAGGTATGGGTTGCCTTCGAAACCAAATCTGCATGAGCATCTTGCATAGCTTAGATAAGCATTGTAGTCGCATAGACAACTTGTATCGGGAGCCCTCCCATTATTACTCTCGTAGTCTTTTTTGTACTCTTTTACATCATAGCATCCCAGAGACTTCGTAAAAGAATGATTCGCCGTATGGATAAACCATCCTAGCTCAACTGTACTGTATCCTCTAGCATGAAGCATTTGCGGATCAGATTCACTAGACAAATAATGTGCCTTGTTTGTCAAGAAGGCAATTTTGCACCCTCCCGTTGCCGTGGTGTTTTCAATGGTGACACCAACAGTTTGGTGAATCATATCAGGCATGTTTGCCTTGCAGCATTGAATACCGTTGCAACTTTTTTCATCCATAATGCTGCTTTCATTACAATACCTGTCATCGTAGCCATACTTGGTATTACATGTGACTGCTGCAAGATAATCTTTAGTAGGGGTATTCGTATGGTAATTTTTGCCGCAGCTTGATTTGCATCCCACTATGCTTGGCTCGACATTTGTCAACGATGCCTTGTTGTCGCAACCAACCGCTATCAGTGTATTTCCCTTGCTAACGTAAAAAGGGGTATCCGTCAAATTCAAAAGTGATCCAGTTAGCACTTCTCCGTTGCTTGAGCATCCCTTTGAAGTTATTGGGTTTTTTATGTGAATTGACCCATACGGAAAGGGATCGCTAGGAAACCTGAACTGAGTCGGAAGAGAGATATTCACAACTTCCTTGTTGATTACGGAAAGAAAAGGGACGAGCTTTCCTGAAGTAGAGGAGGCATTACATGTAATTTCGTCCCACTTCTCCATATAACAACCCTTTCCGATTCCAAAAGGGTACGGGATCTCGATTCCTCCACAGTCGGGTTGACATGAAGAAACTGTCAGATTAGCCGAATCTAGAATAACAAAAAGTAGCAAAAAGAAGAGAATCGAAAGAGAAAAACTATTATAGGAAGAACTCATGTTTATGTTCTGCTCAAGAAAAAAAAAATCTTTCTTGAATAGTATCTATATATAATAGCAAACCCACTTTTTTATGTCAACTTTTAATCCAACGGATGAGATTAGTTACAGTTTTAATCCAACGGTTTAAAATTATTAATCGTGTCTTTTCGTCGCACCTCCATCTTTCAAAAATCACACATCTTAGTCTTTGCATCTCTTTGTTGTACCTCCTGGTTTCAAAAATCACATCCATTAATTTTTACACCTTTTAAATCACACCTCTTAGTCTTTGCATCTCTTTGTTGTACCTCCTGGTTTCAAAAATCACATCCATTAATTTTTACACCTTTTAATTTCACACCTCTATGTGTTACACCTCTTTGTTGTACCTCCATGTTTCACATCTATTAATTTTTACACCTTTACATTTCACACCTCTATGTCTTACACCTCTTTGTTTATTATATATAAACTTTTCTTGACTACATAAACAAGTTTCGAACAATTGTTTTCTGAGTACTAAAGAATTGTATTATTGAAGTGTTTTTTAACTTTCAAGCATCAATCTCTAATTCAAGGTAATTTAATATTTTTGCTGCGAATGACCTGTAGTGTTTCTCGGTTAGATTATTATTACTGTTAGTCGACACTATTAAGTTCATACATTAATCTTAGTTTTGTTAACTTTTAGTCTCTTCAAAATTTTTAGCCTTTCCGGTTTTCATGTTTTTGCATGGTTAATGTTATTAAGTACGTGTGCCATATTTTTTGCATGGCTAATGTTTTTGATTCTCAATGTGCAGATTTTATTTTTTGACTTTCTGGAAAAACCAAAACCAAGATACGAGAGGCATGATGATATGCAGTGATGCTAGAGCTACAGATAAGCCAAATTTTTTTAACAAACATGGTATAATTATAATTTTATATATGTTCTTATTTTAACCTGTAGATAATAGCAAACCCACTTTTTTGTATCAACTTTTAATCCAACGGATGAGATTAGTTCCAGTTTTAATCCAACGGTTTAAAATTATTAATCTGTCTTTTCGTCGCACCCCCATCTTTCAAAAATCACACCTCTTAGGCTTTGCATCTCTTTGTTGTACCTCCTGGTTTCAAAAATCACATCCATTAATTTTTACACCTTTTAAATCACACCTCCTTAGTCTTTGCATCTCTTTGTTGTACCTCCTGGTTTCAAAAATCACATCCATTAATTTTTACACCTTTTAATTTCACACCTCTATGTGTTACACCTCTTTGTTGTACCTCCATGTTTCACATCTATTAATTTTTACACCTTTACATTTCACACCTCTATGTCTTACACCTCTTTGTTTATTATATATAAACTTTTCTTGACTACATAAACAAGTTTCGAAAAAAAAAATTCTGAGTACTAAAGAATTGTATTATTGAAGTATTTTTTTAACTTTCAAGCATCAATCTCTAATTCAAGGTAATTTAATATTTTTGCTGCGAATGACCTGTAGTGTTTCTCGGTTAGATTATTATTACTGTTAGTCGACACTATTAAGTTCATACATTAATCTTATTTTTGTTAACTTTTAGTCTCTTCAAAATTTTTAGCCTTTCCGGTTTTTATGTTTTTGCATGGCTAATGTTATTAAGTACGTGTGCCATATTTTTTGCATGGCTAATGTTTTTGATTCTCAATGTGCAGATTTTATTTTTTGACTTTTTGGAAAAACCAATACCAAGATACGAGAGGCATGATGATATGCAGTGATGCTGGAGCTACGGATAAGCCAAATTTTTTTAACAAACATGGTATAATTATAATTTTATATATGTTCTTATTTTAACCCTTTTTTTTCTAACAAACATGGTATAAATGTTAATTTTTTTTCCATTAGATGTTCATGATCCAGGTTAGTTTGCATTTTTTGTAAATAAAGTTTTTAAAAATTTTAGTTGAATTATAATTTCTTATACTTTCTGGGTATCAAACATTTTGATAATATATTGAAATATTACAAATGAGCATGGAAATAGAGAGCTTGTGACAACACAAAATCAAATTCTATAAAGCGTAAGCACGACCAAATGACAAGTCAAGTTAGAAAGAAAAGATCTACTAAAGGTAACTTATTTAGTCTTTGATGACTTTCTAATCTGTATATACAACTTTTTAAAAACATAATGTATAACAGTCACTTTTAGAGTGATCTGGAATCTGCCAAAAAAAAGAAAATGCAAGAAATTTATAAAATTAGTGTTTAGCCTAAAGAAGAGAACATCAAAAGGTGAGATATTATTATCACCTGTTTCACCACATCGACTTTGTTTTCGCTGTCGTTTATTGAAGAACATGATGGTACCGATTCATAGACATAAGTGGGAAATCAAATAGAGGGGGATGCAGCCTGGATGGAGAGCAGTCGACACGGTGGAATGGGATGGATTGGGAGAGACCAACATAAAATCCTATGTTCTATATTTTATTAATTTTCTGACTTTTTTAGTTTAATTGAATTACTTTGATTGAATAGCTGATGAGTGTACAAGTTTTTGTCTATATGCATTCTTAGTCTGTTACGTCTTGGATTTTTTTTCTTTTCCAAAGAGGAATATGTGATTTGAAGCAAATATTACAAATCCATGTATCAAATGTGTTAGTAGGAAATAAGGCAATCAAGATTAACCCATTAAAAGGGAGGAAAGAAGGGGGTCTTTTGAGGGAAAACGTGAGACCAACATGCATGTAACTGTGGAAAGCATTATAGCCAAATATATATCTCTAAAAGTTGTAGCTGAAGAATGTGAGTTACTCTATACTAACCAATTAGGTTTGATTGGTCGGTCATATAAAACTTGGTTTTGTACATATCTAAAAGTGAGAGAAAAAAACATCCACAAGCATAAGTGAAATTTTATATATGGTTAAAAGTAATGTTCATAGTAAATCATTTGTATACAAACTCCACTTGCTTACAGCATCGGAATATTGATTGTGATTTGTGAATCAGTAATCTATGGAAAGAGAAATCGCGTATCAAAGTGAAGGGGAAACGAAACTCAATCCAGCCATCTACTCCGATCCCAATCTTCGACCTTCCTTCGACAAGTGGCATTTAGTATTTTCTCGATACAGTAAATAAACCAAGAGATAAGCAGCCTCATATGTATTTCGATTGATAATGATCAACAACAAAGACAATTTCTAATAGCGAATTAAGAAAGGATACTAATATATAGCACCATATGGTCGGAGACAAACATAAATGAAATTTTATATATGGTTAAAAGTAATGTTCATAGTAAATCAAGCTCTAATAAAGGCTCACTTTTGTGTGTGACAACATAAAATATAATAATATTGAAATGAATTTTTGGCTTTTTAATCAGCAGAAAGCAATAGCAAGAAGTGAAAATGATCAAATTGATTGAGAAAAAAACGAATTTAGGATAAATTACAAATGTTAAATTTCAATTTAGGATTTCACCTCCCTATACGGTAACGCACGGGTCGCTTTCCTAGTATTTTGTAAAAGCAAACAGGTTTTTAATTTGTAGGGTGAGTGTATACACTAAGCATGATTATCTCACATACTTAACAGAGGGTCAAAACAAAAAAAAATAAAAAAATGAGAAAAAGGTTGAGAGAGGAGAAAGAAGTGTCTCTGCCCACGTTTATTAAGACACTACCTGTTTTTATTTGATTGATTACATAAATTAAAAATAGTTAAATAATTAAATTCAATTAAAATATTATTAATTATTTTTCTTGACATCCAAATGGAAAGGTGAGATATGTAGAATAATCATGCTCTAATAAGATTCCGTTTACTTGGACAAGTCTCAAGTCTCAGGTCTACGTCAATCTCAATCAAGACTAGTCAAAGTAGTAAGTAAGAGAGTATCTCAACCACATAATTTGCTTCTCTCTGCTCATTACTCATTTTCTTTTTCCAATTGACTCCCTAAATCAATAATGACACTCCTCTCCACCCCTTTGAATTTTCTTCCTCCACTATTTTAAGAGAGAAAAAAAAAAGTATTTATATACATTTCCCCCAGCGTGGCCAAATTACAAACTGCAATCGGAGAAACTCTTACTAGTCCTTTCCTCCATTCCGGACTGGAGAGTAGTGATAGAACAAAGAAAAGCAAATCTTGGTGTTTTCTTAATAGCTAGAAGTGTCACAAGTAGGGATGTTAACAATGGGTTAAAACCCGATGGGTACCCGAAACCCGTTTAAAATGTAGAGCTTTCGAACCTGTTTTTCAATCAGGAAAAAATGGGTAAAAAACGGGCGGGTACCCGAAATCTTGTAATCTTACACGGGTTTACTCTATAAGACTATAGATACCCATCAGGTTTTTTTTTAAAAAAAAATCTTTTTACTAAAACGACACCGTTTCGCAATAACCCTAGTCTAATTGCTTCTATCGAATTGGTTCTGATCAGAGAGTGTTCACGTCGGCGAAGTTGTGTTCTTCATTGGTTTCAAATTCAATCTTCGGACAGAGCTTCTCGTGACCCTCTCATCACCTCCGAAGCAGGTACGAATCCTCTTAGATTTTCATTTTCTGGGTTGGTTTTAAATTACAACCTTTGATTGTGGGTGGAATCAAGTTTCAATTTTGAATTAGCTTTAAGCTTTGATCTGTCTATATAATTTATGGGTTCCAAGCTTTGAACTGTCTATATAATGTCTGGGTTCGAAGCTTGTTTGATGTGTTTGATGTGTGAGTGGTTGATCCTTTTGGTGTTACATACTTGGAATAGGAACAAGTCTTATTCGTTTTTGTGTTTTTGTGTCTTATCGAGTCAGTCTTAGAGTTAAGGTTAGTGATCTTAAGAGTCACTTTAGAGCAGTATAAGTCACAACATCCTTCTTACGCATCATGATCTAAGTTTATCTTGTTAGGAAATTAGTTGGTTTGGTTGATGTGTTATAGAATGAGAAAAACTTGAAATGCTGAGCATTTTTTTCTTTTTTTTTCTTTATAGAATGGATTCACAATCATTGGAGACAATGGCAGCTTTAAATGCTGAGCATGAATATCATGCAATGAATGAAGATGGCCAAGAGGCTGAAACTCAAGGAGGAGCACAAAGTGAAACACAGCCTACTCAAGAGACTACTCAAGTGTCTTCTTAATGAATGCAGGATGTGTTTGTATGAGGTTTGTATTTTTGAATGCAGGATGTGTTTGAGCTTGAGAGGAGCATACAAGCTGGTTCTGACAACACAAAGTCGAATTTGCAAAATTATTTGGAAGATCCAAGGCTAGATTTGAGGTCTTTTACAGATATGGAGGTTTTGAGCTATTGGAAAGGCAATGGGCAACGCTATGGTGATTTGGCTTCTCTAGCTTGTGATGTTCTTAGTATTCCAATTACCACAGTGGCAGCAGAGTCGTCTTTTAGCATTGGAGGTCGTGTATTGTGTCCTTACAGAAACCGCCTCCTTCCAAAAAATGTACAAGCTTTGCTATGTACTCGAAACTGGTTACGTGGTTTTGCTGAGTTAGAAGGTAAAAACATAGTCCAAATTTTTTTTTAAAAAAAATTTCATTGTTTTGTTGATTTATATTTTCAAATTACAGGTGACATTGAAGACAACTTTGATGATGGAGCTGAGTGTACTACATCAGTGGCAAGTAGCTCAGGAGTATGAACCTTTTATGTGTTTATGTTTGATTGTTGTTGCCTTGTGAGTTTCTAAACATTTTATGTATTTTAACATTGCAGAACCTTATATGTATTTAACATTTGTTTTTAGTTTTTGCTTAATCTAATTAGAGTTTATAAACTTTTGAAAATTGTCACAGATATAATAAAATACACAAAATACATAATATAAATCATATTTGTTTTTGGTATAGAAAAGCTATAGACACAAAAATACACAATGCAAAATGCAAAATACATCACATGAGACAAAAAAATTCGGGTACCCACGGATTTACCCACAAGAGTTAAAACCCGTTTGGGTTTACCCACTAGACCTAAAACTCGTTCGGGTTTTTTGAATTTGGATTTTTTCTGAGCAGGTTTTTTCGGGTTCGGGCCGGGCCGGGTTTTTTCACCCACCACAACATCCCTAGTCACAAGGGATGAACGATCTCAATTATATGTAGCTTCAGGCTACCCTTCATGGTTACAAGGAGTTTTTGAATCTGACCAAAGTATTATATAGTTGCTTTGGATCCTTGTTTTATGATTGTTTTGGTTCCTTTTGTATTGTGTCAAACTCGTAAGTTTTATTATAAAGGAATTATTCAGACGAAAAAAAAAAAAAAACATTTCCCGGTTTCATCAAATTAACATAGGCCCATTAGGCTCTATCAAGCCCCCCAATCCTCGAACTCGTATACTCTCACTCGCAGCTAAAGTGCGTGTACACCAGTCTCTATCTTCTTTGTCAATTGTCAAAATCGGCGATCATCCAAAGCTATCATCTTCGTCCTAAAACCCCATTTTTTCCCTCTCAGCTTCCTTAATCGCAACAACAACTTCTTCACATTCAAGGTTTGAATTAACACCAACTTTACTCTGTGTATTCATTTCGAACGAAACAGCTTTATTCTTCTTCTTCATTTTCACATAAATCTTGCTTTGTTTAGTCAATATCACAATTCGTTGATAAAATTCTCAATGCGTTCCTCTGTGTGTTTGTGTGTATGTTGCAGATTTATGGCTACTACACCGATCTTTAATGCTTCGTGTAGCTTTCCTTCGACCAGAGGAATCGATTGTAAGAGCTTTATTGGTCTGAGATCGACTGTGAGTAAAGTGAGTGTTGCTTCTTCTCGAATTGGTACTAGTCAACGTCGTAACCTTGTCGTAAGAGCTAGTGAATCGGGTAATGGACACGCTAAGAAGCTTGGAATGAGTGATGCTGAGTGTGAAGACGCTGTAGCTTCTGGCAATGTTCCAGAGGCTCCTCCGGTTCCTCCTAAACCGGCTGCTCCGGCTGGTACACCTATAGTTCAGCCTCTTGTGAGTATCCTAATCACTTTATTTCATTATTGAATCTGCTCTAATTGCATTGTACAAGATGATCTTGCGGTTAGCTAAGAACATAATTTGAATCAATGTATCGGTTCTTTGATTGATTTAGCTGCAAGGTTGAAACTTTTTAAGAGGCTTACTGTTTTTTTAATCTCTTCTAATGTTTACTTATTTGCTTGCAGAATCTAAACCGACGTCCACGTCGTAACCGTGCATCCCCTGTTACGAGAGCTGCCTTTCAGGAAACTGACATCTCCCCTGCAAATTTTGTATACCCACTTTTCATTCATGAAGGTTTGTTAGTTTCTTTGTATTCTGACTTTAATAACTCTCGTTGGGTCTCTATTCTCTTTAAGAAACTTTATGTGGTTTTTGGAGTTTGGCAGGTGAGGAAGACACACCTATTGGAGCTATGCCTGGTTGCTATAGACTTGGCTGGAGGCATGGTCTTGTAGAAGAGGTTTTGACCCTGTGTTTTTGATTTGATTCCTTAATATGTAGCCGTCATGTTACAAGAAAGTGATTTTTTTTGGTCTGGTTTCTTTACAAACAGGTTGCAAAGGCTCGAGCTGTTGGTGTGAATAGTATTGTCTTGTTCCCTAAAGTTCCTGAGGCTTTGAAGGTCTTTCACGCTTCTCTTCTCTTTGTGTATATATGTTCTTGAGTTGTATCCTTAACGCTTTTTTTTGGCTTCCGTTTTGTAGAATCCAACAGGGGATGAGGCATACAATGACAACGGTTTGGTGCCTCGAACAATTCGTCTTCTCAAAGACAAGTATCCTGATCTTGTAAGATCCGTAATCTCAGTTTGTTAAATATACTAGGAGATGAAAAATTGGGTCATTTTGCAATTGTGACAAGTGTTCTCCTCTGTTGCAAGGTTATCTACACTGATGTGGCATTGGATCCCTACTCGTCCGATGGTCACGATGGGATCGTTAGAGAGGATGGTAAGTATTTATACCCAACTTCCATCTGGTACATTTTAGTTGGAACTCTGATACATTTTTATCTATGTAGGTGTCATCATGAATGATGAGACGGTGCACCAGTTGTGTAAACAAGCTGTTTCCCAGGTAAAGCTTTTCGATATCAGTGATTCAAAAATTGTTTCGTACTAATAAGATATGATCTCTCCTTCTCTCTTTCCAGGCCCGAGCTGGTGCGGACGTTGTGAGTCCCAGCGACATGATGGATGGGCGAGTAGGTGCCATCCGAGCAGCTCTTGATGCTGAAGGATTCCAGAATGTATCCATCATGTCATACACAGCAAAGTAATAATCATACATTTCTTTTCCCCTCAATAGCTTTTCTAGAAGTTGTTTGTTCTGTCTAATTGTATAAGATTTTCTGCCCACAGGTATGCAAGTTCATTTTATGGTCCTTTCCGTGAAGCCCTGGACTCAAACCCACGCTTTGGAGACAAGAAGACGTAAATCCCATCAACCCTTATTGATACTGAATTTGTATTTGTTTTTCTAACCCTAGCAGTTACAAACTGACGTTGTGAACTATATAGGTATCAAATGAACCCTGCAAATTACAGAGAGGCCTTGATTGAGGCACGAGAAGACGAGGCTGAAGGAGCAGATATTCTCCTGGTAAGTACTTTATCATCCTTTAGCAAAACATGTTATTAGAGTTTGGTAATGAATTGGAGTGTTTTTGTTACAGGTGAAGCCAGGTCTTCCATATTTGGACATCATACGACTTCTGAGGGACAAATCTTCATTGCCTATTGCTGCATACCAAGTAATTTCTTTTATCACACTCTTGCTTATTGAATAACAACATTCCAATATGAGTTTTTTGTTGATTCAACTCTCCAATGAATTTTCAGGTTTCTGGAGAGTACTCAATGATCAAAGCAGGGGGAGTCCTGAAGATGATCGATGAGGAGAAAGTGATGATGGAATCACTGATGTGTTTACGTCGAGCTGGAGCGGACATCATCCTAACATACTTTGCTCTTCAAGCTGCTACTTGTTTATGCGGCGAGAAGCGGTAGAATATAGATAGCGAGAGTATGTGTTTTAAACCATTTGAGTTACTGAGTATTTGTCTTTAAACCATTTGCGACAATTCTGATTTTTGCCTTCAGTCTGATCCAAGTTATTTATGACCGTGCATATGTGATCGTGTGTTTTCTAATATGTATTATGATGTGTCTTCTAATTTGTTGTTGTTGCTGTTCTACATGTCTTTTTGTCTCATGTGTTCGCGTATTGTGAGTTTCGCTCAGGAATGCTGTGGCATCTCATTTTGTCAAGTATTAATAAAAACGTTAGTCATGTTTAGTTATAAAATGAAAATATGTAAATGTTAGAAATCATTTTGTAAAAAATAAAAGCTCAACACAAATATGAGTGTGTTAAATAGTGTTTTCAGATGTGAAGCAACAACACTATTCATAATGTCATTCGTCTTCAAAATGAAGTATACCATTGAATCATTGATGAGGAGGAATTGAGGATTTTTAGATAGATAATGCTTATAAAAATGTGAACCAAAGACTTTAACAATAAGATGACCGGTATAAACTAGAACAAATTGATAACATATATTCGTAAGTCCTCTTGCGTAGATGATTCATCATCTAAGATGAACACCCAAATTTGGCTACAAACTTTGTTAAAAAAACATCAGCCGAAAAAATAACGTGTTCACACTGGAAGCTACAAACTACATAGGTCAAAAAGTCGAAGATAAAGGCCTGGACCGAGCACCAAAAATATCCAATGGGCCTTTATTTAGCTAAGCAGTTACGTATGCTAAATTTAGGGTTTGTTTTTGTCGCACCTATAAATTAAACATCACAGCAACCTCATTTGTAATTTCTAGGGTTTTTGCATCAACACCGAACGGATCCAACGCAATGGGACGAAGTAAGTCTATCTTCTCTGCTTACCCACAGTCTCATTTCGAATTCGCTGCAATCGATTCGTATTTTGTAGAATTCGGAAATGGTTTGAGATTTTGATTATGTCAATCTAGGGTTTAGTGTTATTGAATCGCCAATTATTGAAATGTGTAGAAGAATCTTGTTTTCTGAGTCTGTGTTCATACGAAATCTTTAGCCTTTGGGTTACTTTGATGTTTATGTCAATTTAGGGTTACTTTGATGTTTTGATTATGTCAATTTAGGGTACTGATTGAATAATCCGATGTGAAAATGGTATAGGACCGGCGAGATGTTACCGTCAGATTAAGGGAAAGCCATACCCGAAATCAAGGTACTGCCGTGGAGTACCAGATCCAAAAATCAGGATTTATGATGTTGGTATGAAGAGGAAAGGAGTTGATGAGTTCCCATTCTGTGTTCATTTGGTTTCATGGGAGAAAGAGAATGTGTCAAGTGAAGCTCTTGAGGCAGCTCGTATCGCTTGTAACAAGTACATGGTTAAGTCTGCTGGTAAAGATGCGTTCCATCTCAGGATCAGGGTTCATCCTTTCCATGTTTTGAGAATCAACAAGATGCTTTCGTGTGCTGGAGCTGATAGGCTTCAGACTGGTATGAGAGGTGCTTTTGGTAAAGCTCTTGGTACTTGTGCTAGAGTTGCTATCGGACAGGTTCTTTTGTCTGTGAGGTGTAAGGATAACCATGGAGCTCATGCTCAGGAAGCTCTTCGTAGAGCTAAGTTTAAGTTCCCTGGTCGTCAAAAGATCATTGTTAGCAGGAAATGGTAAGTCTCTCAGTTTCTTTTGTCTATGATGATGTCTATTTGAGCAATATTTATTAAAATTGGAGATTGATGTTTTACAGGGGATTCACCAAATTCAACCGTGCTGAGTACACTAAGCTGAGAGCTATGAAGAGGATTGTTCCTGATGGTGTCAATGCTAAGGTTAGTCTGATTTTCACACATTGTGAGCTTAATTTATATGCTTTGGGATTTGTTGATTCTGAATATGGGTTGTGGTGTTGCAGTTTCTGTCAAACCATGGGCCATTGGCTAACCGTCAACCTGGAAGTGCATTCATATCAGCCACGAGCGAATAAAGATGATGATGATTTGTGGTTGTAGTAGAAGAAGCGTTAATCTAGTTTCTCCGGTACTCTGTTTCACTTTTGATGATGTAACAGTTGTAAGACATGGATCCTCCTCGTATGTTTCCATTATGCTTGAACAATTGTTTCATTCTGTGTTTCGTTTCTTTCTTTTCTATATCTTCAAAGCGGCCTGTCTATCCTGGTTTATTTACTGCCGATTTCTCAGTATAATTTATCTCGTATCGAGTTCTTTAACCTGATTAGGAGTTTGGCTTCCGCAATTAAAATTCTAAAGATGCAACAAAACTAGAAAATTTCAAAAACAATGTCAGTTTCCCGATTTCTTTAAAATATAATTGAGATTTATGAAAAGTAAAGTTGGTGGTATACGTATTTTAACAAAAGAAATTATAATAATAATAATATAGTTAAACTATTTCTGAGCTTAATGAAAATAATAAATTCGGCCCATGTATATGGTTTGTTTATTTTTTTTTGGTTTGAAAACGGCGTCGTTTGACCCTAAAACCTGAAACAACCACAATCGCTTCTTTCTTGATTTCTCCTTCTCCTCCTCCCAAGCGCCGGCCGACTTCAATCTTTTTTGCTAACGAATCACAGCTTCAATCTCTTCTTCTTTGGTTTCTTATCTTCGATTTCATGTTTATATAGCTACCGTTTCTTTCTTCTCTAGATGTGCCAGGAACCAGAATCATTTACTAATAGATAGAAAGAAAGCCTTGGGAACTATTTTATGCGATTTTCTCCATTCCACATCTTTGTTGGCTTCTAGAGTTTTGGAACATGAGTACAGGTGCGTGCGTTTTCGTCTCTTTCTCCTTACTACTTTGTTTTCTTTTTTTCCTAGATTCCTATTTCTCTGGAACTGAAGATTAGATTATGTTCGCCTTAACTGGTAAAAAAAAAAAAGATTCTAGCTTCTTGTTCATCTGCGAATTGTGTGTAAGTTTTATTTTTGTTGGAGACAGGAACACTGTGTTTTGTGTTTGGTTAGTTATTTTATCAATCAAACCCAAAACCCTAAATCAAAGGTTTTATCTTTCTTGGAGACAACAAGAACACTGTGTTTTTAGTGATCAATGTTACTTCCTACAAAAACTCTATCTGAATCCGTTACTCTGGCGCCTGTTTATGATTTGTGTGGGTAGGTGGAGCATTTGGAGGAAACAGAGGATTAAGACCAATACCACCAGAAAAGGGCATTTTCCCTTTGGATCACTTACACGAATGTGATGCTGTATATTCTTCTTCTTCATCATCTTCTTCGCCTTTGGTTGTATATGTTTTTGGTTATGTTTCAGTTAATTCACTTCTTTAAGCATTTTCTTGGTTGTGTTTTTGCAGGAGAAGAAAGAATATCTTGGTTGTCTTAAGTCTTCAGCTCATAAATCTGAACAATGTAGACATCTCTCTAAGAAATATCTCCAGTGTCGAATGGCTAAGTAAGTGTCACCATCATCATAGTTCTCTCTCTCTAGAGTTCATGTTTTCACTTTGATGGGATTGTGATCATGATTAATTTGGTTTATTATTATCATTGCAGGAACTTGATGGCAAAACAGGATATGGCTGAACTTGGATTCAGTGGTGATAAAGAATTGGATTCCTCTGAAGATAAGAATAAAGAGAGTATCCAGCATTGAACTTGGATTCTTTCAGTGGTGAGCCTCACTTTGTGGAATTTTGGAATTGAACATTGAGATAGCATTTTAAGATTTAGGTCCTTAAACCCAACTCACTCTCAAAGTATATGCTTCATCGATATTGATACGTACTTCATATTGGGTGAATCAAAGCACTATACAAAACATCAAACAGAAGCAAAGTATCAGGGAGGAAGGTGGTGGTGTGTGCGAGTCTTTCTTACTTTGAATGATGTGCCTTATTTATGTTCTTAATTCCTTTGTAGACTTTTTGGGCTTAGAGAATATTAAGTTTGTTGACATTTTATAGATTATAGTCCATTTTGATTTCTCTCATTTACGGTGAAACTTAGGAATAATGTGTATTTTTTGTTTACACTGTATAATTTGTCCTCTTAGACCAGTTTGTTTGTTAGGTTTATTAATTATACTTTTTATTATTGAACTCCTTACAAAGAAATGTCATCATACGGTGGTTGATGGTATTGAATTTTAGTCTACATTTCAATTCAAAATTATCAGGTTAAGTATTAAGAAAAGAAAAAAGTCTGGCGTCGTATTCATGTTGAAATACTTCTTTGGTTTATCGAATAAATAACATCTTGAAAGCCAAAGTCAAATAGATCTTTTCTTCCTTTGAATAAGAGATCTCTAAACTTAATGACCTCATAATGTAAATTTAGCTGCTGATAGCTTATCAAGAAAAACTAAGTCACGTTATGTAATATCTTGGGTTGGTGCCAAGTAGCTATCAGCAAAACTAAGTCACGTTATGTAATATCTTGGGTTGGTGCCAAGTACTAATAAAAATTTGTTGACGACAAAAAAGAATAAGAGATCTCTAAACTATAATATATAAGTTTTCAAAATTGTCACCTTCTGTCAAATAGATAAGCATGACATTTTCTACGTATCCCCATGAAATATCGTAATTGAACCAAAACCGAATTTAGTGTATATGAAACCACATATATACGTACTGATAATCATATTTCATAAGATCTTCGCTGATTCCGAGTTTTTTAATATATGATTACCTATACAAAATTTTATTGTATTATCCGGAAAAAATTAATACATAAATTGTAAATAATTGACTAAATTAAAAAAAAAACAAAATAACCCACGCCAACCAAACTGAATAAACTAATCGGAATCACAATTTAGAAATACCGAAAAAAAATATATTAAATAACTGTGTTTTTGTGCAAGCGGATTTATGTATCATTGATATCATTGATAGCTAGATGCCTAGACCCAGAAATGAGATTGCATTAAAATTGTCTGAGAAAGTACTGAGAGCCTTTTCGGACAGTCATATATTATTACACATGATGCATGGAGATATATATAATTTTAGTTGTCAAATTATATTTGCTGTCAAACAAAAAAAAAATTAAAAGTTGTTGTTTGTTGTAAAAGTGTATCTCTAGTATTAGCAGATAGCCTGGAAAAAAATTAATCATATAAATTTGGTTAATGGAAAAAATAATTATGAATTCATGTTTTAGATGGAGTAAACAGATAAAATCATATATCTTTTTAAGTTAGATAGAAGGAGAGAAAGATTAGGTGATTGAGAAGAAAATCAGATAATTTTTTTATGAAATTTTGACAAATAGCATGTAATATTTATTTCATATGTTATATTGAACTACATAACATGTTATAATTATTTGTAAAAATATAATGTATTTCATAAAAATGTACGCTTTTAGAAAAAATGAAATTAAATAGCGTTTAACATATAAAAGTAGCATGTTAAAAAGAAATTTTTTCTAATATAGTATGTCACAAAAGGAAATGACGAAAATTCTAAAGCACTTGTCCAAAAATCATCGCTATAAAATAATAAAAGAGTTTTTTTGATAATAACATGTAATATATTAAAAATGGGTATAAAAATAATTGTAATTGAAAAGAAAAAAAACTCCATTTGACACCATAGCAAGTTTCTTAATTTTTTTTTAGTTTCATGACTATTTCATACATATTCTCTCTTTTTGTGTATATGAAAGTGGTGAAATGTTCAAAAGATTTTAATGATTATCTCTTAAATTAGACATAGATTAATGCGGAAAACAACACAAATTGTCGTCGAAGAAGATACCTAAATCTGAGGACCTCTTTACCATTTGTTGATTGACAATTTATTGAATCATTTCCTAACACCCATTTTACTGGTTTAATTTATACATCCATCATCTACATATAACTATTATGTTAAAAAAAAATCACAAAAAATTGGAATAATATTTTGGCTAACAAAAAAAATGAAAGAAAAAAATCCATTAGCGGTGTGTTTAACGTTAGTTGTTGCATTAAGCATCATCTATGAAATAAAGGACAAGGTATATTATTAGGCTGTGACGTCGCTATATTGGAAACATATCAAAACATTTTAATCTACTCATTTGAGCTATATATATAGGTACCATAAACCTCTAGAAATGAGAATTTACTTTTTTTATTTTTTTTGACAAACAAGACTTTCATTAAAAACGACTACGTTTAAGTACATAAAGATCGAAAAGCCTCTTTTGCTAGGAGGTCTGCTTGTCGATTTTTGTCTCATGATACAAAACGAGAAAGTACAAGCGGTGAAAAAAGAAGATAGTGCAAGGATGTCATATAAAATCTCATGGAGTTCCAGCAATAGGATCTTTCTATCAAGAGCTCTGACTAGCAATTGCAAGTCTGAAACGAAGCAAAAGGTGCGTGAAGCCCAATTCAAGAGCAAATCTCATCGCAGTGAAAGTTGCGAGTGCTTCGGCCATCAGCGGTGACCGCACATGGGGGTACGTCATAGATCCCCGGGTCAAGGTTGTGTTTGATTGATCTTTGAACACCCATCCGCATCCCGCGAATTTGGTATCCACCCATGCTCCATCTGTGAAGCAGAGCATATCGATTGGAGTGGTTGGATGTAAAGCTTTGGAGGTACTTGGCTGGGTTAATTGTCGGATGGTTGGTTGGGCAGTCTGCCATTCTTTTGTGCGTGTGATTGCAATACTTAGAAGCTCCTCTGCTATCGGTTGTATTTTACTGAATAGTAATTTGTTTCTTGCCGTCCAGATCGACCAGAATATCCATGGGGCTAACAGACCAGAGCCGATTCCGGTGGGAGGTAGGCATGTTAAATTTACAGTAGTAGAGATTCCCATTTTCACATATCGTATACTCTCCGGGATTAGGTGCTCTTTAAAGGGGGCCAGTTTCCAAATCAAGGCTGCAAAGGGGCAGTGGAAGAAAGTATGGACCTCCGATTCTCGTTCTCCACAGTGTGGGCACAAAGCTTCATGAGTGATATTTCTGATTCGTAGATTTTCACCCACTGGTAAAGCTGTCGGAGCCAACTTCCAGAGCAGTAGTTTTGTCTTTGGTGAGGTTCTCAGGTTCTAGATATTTGCCTTCCAACTGAAGTCAGTCGTCGGGGTCCTTATGGATGCTGGAGTCGGCGGTGTTGTTGTCGGTATCCTGGTATTGAGAGCTTCATAGTAACCTGATTTTGTTGAATAGATCCTGTCTTTTGTTGCCAGCCATGCTCATTGATCTTCACATCCATGTTTGCTTGGTCTTAGTTTTAGGATTTCAGCTTCATGTGAGAGGAGTATTTGTTGGATCCGGAGTGAATACCAGTCACTTGTAACTGGATGGATGAGTTCCGATACCTTCATGGTTGCAGTCCTCTCAGTTGGTGGACCCATAGGGGCTAGGGGTTTTGATATGGAGAGCCATGAGATTCCCCAAACCGGAGTGGTTTGTCCTGATCCAATCACTCTCCCCAGCTGAAGCTTTAGAAGATCTCTCCCGGTACAAATGCTTCGCCACCAGTGAGAGGCAGAGTTTGGTACAGAGCAATCAAGGAGGGATGAGGACTTGCAGTATTTCCCCAGGAGGACTTTTGCCAGGAGACAGTTTGGTTGGGTGAGAAGTCGCCCGCTTACTTTTGCAAGGAGTGCGTCATTAAAGGTCTGAGTATCTCTGAACCCCAAACCTCCTTCTTTAAACGACTGAGTCATTGTGTTCCAAGATATTCGACACATTTTCTTTTTTTCAGGGTTTGAATCCCACCAGAAGCGGGTTAGAGCAGATTGAATGCGACTGCAAAGAGAGTTTGGTATTTTGAAACATGACATTGTATAGGATGGCATGGCGGCTAATACTGATTTAAGCAGAGTGAGCTTCCCTGTAGAGGAGAGGAAGCGGGAAGACCAACTAATAGCTTTTTGTTTGATACGATCAACAATCATGGTAAACAGGTCTTTCTTTTTTCGACCAAACAACTACGGTAAGCCTAAATATTTGCCTTGACCCCCTTCTTTGGAGATACCTAGATCTCGTTTCACTCTGGTTCTGACATCAACTCTTGTTTTAGAGGATAAGGTGATAGAGGACTTGTCATGGTTTATGCGTTGTCCCGAAGCTGTTTCATATTTTTGCAGGATTAGGCGTAGTTGGTTGCAGTTGTAATGATCAAATCTGCAGAAAAACACCGTGTCGTCTGCAAAGAGTAAGTGATTAACCCTAGGGCTTCCTTTTGCCACTCTTATGCCAACTAACCGCCCTTGATCTTGTGCTTTATTGCAGAGTCCTGATAAAACTTCACTGCAGAGGATGAAGATGTAAGGGGAGAGAGGGTCGCCTTGGCAGATTCCTCTCTGAGGTTGTACTCCGCCTTTTGCATGTCCATTGATAAGGCAAGAGTAACTAACCGTGGTTATACATTACATTATCCAGTTAATCCATTGGTGGTGGAAACCCATCATCTCAAGTGTAGTTTGTATGAAACTCCATTCTAGCCTATCATAGGCTTTGCTCATGTCAGTTTTGACTGCCATGAAGCATCTTTCCTTTGCTTCAGAGGTTTTCAAATAATGTAGGGCTTCATGCGTAATAAGAACATTATCTGTTATAGCTCTTCCAGGAACAAAGGCTGATTGGTTTTGAGAAATGCTGGTGTCCAGGATAGGTTGCAGTCTCTTTGTCAGTAGCTTAGCTTTGATTTTATAATAAACCGAACATAGAGCTATTGGTCGATAATCCGAGACTTTTTGTGGACTTGTGATTTTTGGGATTAATCTGACATGAGTATGATTGATTTTCAGGGGTGAGGTTACCGGTGAGGAAAAAAGCAAGGATTTCTGCTACTACTTGGTCTCCCACTGTGTCCCAGTTAGTTTGGAAAAAACTAGCAGAGAAGCCATCTGGTCCTGGGGTTTTGTCTGGGTGGATTGCAAAGCATGCTTGTTTGATCTCTTCTTGTGAGGGTATTTTGATGAGCCTCTCATTAATCTCTGTTGTTACGGATGGGCTTATTGCTTCTTGGACAATGCTGGTGTTGGAGCCTTCATGAGAGGTGAACATATTTTGGTAGTATTTGGCTATGGTCTCCACAATGTCTTTTTCCTCATAAACTGCAATGCTTTGATCTGATTCTACGACTGAGATATTGTTGATGGCTTTTCTTCCTTTTGTTGCAGCATGGAAAAACCCAAGGTTCTTGTCTCCCAAAGCTAGCTAAAGTTGTCTGCTTCTTTGTTTCCAAAACTCTTCCTCCTTTTGGTATGCGGACAATAGTCTTTGGTTTAGAGAGTTTATTTCCTCTTGCGGGTAGGTGTCATCAGACATAGCTTCCTCTAGTTGCTCTTTTAGGTCATTGATGATAGTCTAACTATTCAGTTGTTGTTCCTTAGACCAGGCGATGATTGCCAGTCTACATTGGTGGAGTCTGTTGTTCACATCCGCATCGGGAGAGTAGTTCCATGCGCTCATGATGAGTCTCTTGACCTCCGGTTCATATCTGAGTCTTCGGTCATACCAAAAGAGGCCACCTCTTTTTTTCCTAACCGGATCATAGGATGTCACTAGTGGTCTATGGTCAGAACCTTCGAATCTGAGGTATTCACTTCGTCCAGATGGGTAGGAGATGGCCCATTCACTATTAGCCATAGCCTGATCTAATCTGCATCTTACCAAGTGATTATATCTTTTGTCTATCCATTATAGGAAGTTCCCGGTATGCTTCAGATCATAGAGGTCGCAGGTGGACATTAGGGTTCTAAGGTCCGAGAGGGATCCTTCAGTTCTAGGGGGCCCCTGTTTTTTTCATTAGAGTTGATGATATCGTTGAAATCTCCAGTTAAAAACCAAGGTTCGGTTCTATGTTCACCTTGTAGTGTGATTTTATTCCAAACATCAATTCTTTTCTCTTTATCTGGCTCGCCATAGATGAAAGATGAGTAGAAATACTTTCCTTTTGCTTTGATCTTGGTGTCAATAACATTTTGGCAGGAGCTCAGGATCTCAACCTCCAGCTTAAGGTTCCAGAGGAGTGCCAAACCTCCAGATCCTGGTGATTGAGGGGGAACCAGGTGGTGATGGGAGTAACCAAGGTATTGGAGTTTTTCCAGGACAAAATCGGATGGGTTCCTCGTTTCCATAAGGAAAATAAGGTCAAGACCTATCTTTTTCTTGATGTCCCGTAATCTCTGGACTGTTATGGGGTTCCCCAACCCACAACAGTTCCAGCTTACCATTCTTAGGGAAGAGGAGTTTGGGGATTATGAAAATCCACCTTTTTCTTCCTACTCGCAGGTATCAAGTTGATTCTTGGGTTGTCCCCAGAGGGTGGGGGAGGGGGTCTTTCATCCCTGTGAGAGCTTTAGATATTACTCGGTGATGGGGTTTTTTGAGATTTCTTTTGGCCTTATCTTGAAGGTCCGGTTTGTCAGTAGGTCTACCTTCCCCCAGTTTCCTTAGTGAGCCTTGAGTGAAGTTCATTTTCTGTGTTTTTGCTCCTAACAATTTTTGAGTTGGTCTATTTGGTTGTTTATTGCTAGGAGGGTGTCCTTTGTTTCGTTTGCTAGGACCCGATTGTGCTGTCTCCACCATTGTGTTAGCATGATGTGGGGATGCTGGATTTTGATCACACCTTTCAGTCAAAGGGGAACGAAGATTCAAAATCAATTCGGTTCCTGGAGTTGCTGCTAAGATGGAGTCAGCTGTTTTCTCCATGAGGTTTTCCGCTTCACTTTGCATAACTCGCATTCTTCTAGCGGCACTTTCTATAGGCTCAGGGCAAGAAATATATTGGATGGTTACTTCTCTAAGGTCCTCCATGATGACATCTCTGGGTTTTGAAACATTTGGGGAGGTGGTGTTCAGTGGGAGGGTTAAGGGTTGATCCTCAAGTTGAGCAGGTGGGGGTGTTTGTGGATCCAGGTTCTCAACATTTCTTTCCGAAGGGGGTCTCCTAGCTCTGGAGGACACCGAGATATCATCTTGAATTTCTACTGATGATTGGAATTTTTCTCTCCATTGCAAGGTCCTAGGTGCCTGGGATGGCAAGTGTAGGTGTGAGGTCTTGGGGTTGTATCGTAACACAGTGGGTTGCATTCCTGGGGTTCTTTGTCTGGTTGCACGGGAGGCTCTGCGTTCTCTGGAGTAAGATCTCGATTCAGAGTAAGATCTTGCCCTCTCTTCCCCTGGAACATATTTTCTTTTCCTTGTGTATTGGTTCAGCTGGTTTGTATAGTGTCGTTCTGAATCATGCAAGGTTGTTTTTGGAGGGAGAAAATTATCTTGGGGAGTATAGTAGTTCCTAGACACTGTTTTATGGCTTGGGGAGGGGGGGTTTGTATATTTAGAAGGGACAAGGGTTTCCTCCGAGCCTAGGAGTCCTGGACATCTGGATCTTTCGTGTGTGAGCCTGAGGCAGTGAGAGCAGTAATTCTTTAAGTTCTTGTACTCTAGGTAGATAACAGCCTCGCTACCATCTGAGAACTCAACAACCGTTTCTTTTGTTATATGCTCCAGTCCATTTAGAAGGATTTTCAGCTGAATGGTGGAGGATGTGATTTCCCAGTCCAAGACTTCTCCCAAAGTGTCTCTTATTGATTGGAGCATCTCCCGTTTCCAGTAGTGTTTGGGAAGACCTAGGACATCTATCCAGAAAGGAATCATGGCCGGAAAGGAAAGAGCAATAATCGGTTCCCATTTCTGGATGATAACCATCCACTGATCAAAGTGGTATGGTCGGTTAGCCAAAACTTGATGCAGTTCTTCCTCTGATTCAAAGTTGAACTGGAAGCATCCCTGTCCCAAGTCAGATCCCGTGACCTTCCCTCTGAGGTTCCATCGGTTTATAAGGAAAGGAAAAAGAGCCCACATCCTTTGGATCGAAGGTGTCATGAGCCCTATGAGAGTGAGGGCGTTCTCTTTTACTAGATATGTAGTGTCCACTTCTAGGGCTCTGATTCACTTCCGGGGTGGGGGTGAATAGCCTCTGATAATCTCTTTGCCTTTTTGATGGTAAGGTATTCGGTTTGACATGGTTTTGGTGGTTGGAGAGCAAGGTTATGTATATAGGCGGGAAGCAGAGTGGGGATGAGCTTAAGTATGAGGTGGTTTTAGTTGTAGTAAAGAGGGTTGCGGTTCAAGTATCAAGTTGACCATTGTAACTGCACAAATTCCTTTGTTGGTTGGAACAGATTTCGGAATCTCACTGTGGTTAAGTTAATGCGATGGAGCAGATGCAGTAAATTTTGCTTAGTTGAGAAGGAACAAGGATTAGGAAGCGTTTGGGATGACAATCAGATCTCCAAAGTGCATTTGAAATTTGAAGCTTTCTGTTATGGATCAGCGGGTAAAGGCAGGGGTCGGATATCATTGGTGGGAATTTGGTGGTTGAGATCTGGATAATAGCCTTTCTCATGGCTCATCGGAGAGAGTGCCTGGGAGAGAAATTTCTGTGAACAACTAAATACCATCATCCTAAATGAGAATTTACTCAATCGTTTATTCCTTTCTCTAATAATCATTTTAGTTGTTTTGCGGTTTCGTTCAAAAAAAAAAAAAAGAAGTTGTGTTGCTATTACTTGGCTCTCTTGTAACCTAGTTAATACGTCTTTATAAAACTTCTAAAAATTATATTGACAAACTTCGTCTCTTGCGTCACCAATCGTATCTATATTCTATTTTCGAAGAAGAAGAGACGAAAGTAGAATAATTGAGGGTGGCGGACATAATCGTATCTATATTCAGTGTGTTAGACGATTAGTGACGTGTTTCAATAATGCTTTTGAGTTCAACTATGTAATCAAGCCGAGCATAATCCCTCTGTCGCATATCATTATTGTCACGGTCGCCATTGTCGTAAATTTCCAATACCCACTTGATATTCTTTTATTACAACGCAACCGCAGCCAAAATGAAAAGGACATATAGATATATACACACAATGTATCTCCTATAGGGGTGATAAAACTTTATAGCTGTGATTTTAGTTGGTAGCTCATTTGATTGAAAGTTTTAAACTAAAGATCTCTCGGGGACATCGTAGGTTTCCAAGTTTGAATCCAAAGATAGTTCTTGTTGAACAAAATTTGTGGTCTAAGTGTTCAAATTTACCAATCTATACACTCATAAGGAAGAAAAAAACTATAAGCATATATGATATTTTAATTCAGTTTTTAAATGAATAGCATTACACGAAATATATTCAGTTTTTAAATGAATAGCATCACAAATATATTCAAAATTGTGATGTACTTTTGATGTATCTATATATACATTTTCAGAAATATTTATTGAAAAAATTCCTGAAACCACTGGGTAAAAAGAATCGGATCGGGTCAAAGAAAACACGCGGACCTTTTACGGATCGTGTAAACCTAATGAAAATTTTATCTTCTTCTTTGTGCTTTCTTTCTCGAGATTTACTTCCATCGTCATGAGAGCGTATCATTGTCGCAAAAATAATTGTAGGAGAAGGTCATCAAAGGTATTGAGAGAAAAGAATAATGAGAGAACTGGATATATCTTCAAAGAGAGAATTAGTTTAGTCGATGAATTGGGGGGGGGG